>NC_054534.1:69929114-70229114 GCF_017654505.1 Polyodon spathula
GCGAAACACTAAGTTCTCTTATGACCTGTAAAATCACAATCACAGCATACTGGTACTGCTATATAAAATTATTACAATTCTGTTACAAATATAAATGAAAGGGTTTTACAGTAAACCAAGGGCAGAGTTTGTACTACAAATAGAATTCTATGTGCTGCTGTATTGATTTCTCTCAGAGTATTTATTTATCTAAACTTCTTCAGGGTTTCATTATATGCTTGAATGGATATGATAAGAAATATATTTATAATAATACTCAAAACACTGAGGTCAAAATCAAGCAGATTTGTCGATGACATACATGCCATTGTCTTCTTAAATTACTAACGTGCATGTATCACAAACAAAGGTCTTTGTGAAATACGTGGTTCAGCAATGAACATTTTTTTGTTACAAATCAAACTTAGGCCTAGTATCCATACATATGCCAAATTGTATTTCCAGTAGCAGACAAGTATACTGTACAGTATCATTCAAAAATGAATTCTCAATATCATGAGTTTACTTTTAAAGGTGTAGTGTCCCACAAAGCTAAATGTATACTGCATTTGAGATGACTGTTACTGTATGAGCAAAGTAATTTAAAGCACAATGCAATCATAAAGCATAGCATTATGTCCCATCTTGCGGTTTAAACTAAATCTAAAAATGCTTTCTGATGAAGTTATGGGCACAGGAGGCTAAACCATAAAGGACAAGTTTCACTCACTTTCCAGCTGTGACTCCCAATCCTCGTATCTTTTAGCCCTGGGATTAGTCTAGATGCTCTTTAGGTAGATATACAATATTTCACATCCGCATCAGTTTTACTACTCTATGTTAATGTTCAGGTTGCACTCTAAATACGAAATGAAACCGAGTTACTATTTTAAATGTTGTAATACATTGCTGAAATACCTTGGACCAGGTGTGTAATTAGTCAGACTGGTTTATTCATAAACAAGCAAACAGCACCTATCACAACTGGTTATACTGTATTTGCCTTGACATCATAGGGATGAATTAAAAATCTGATTGCAGATTAATAATGCAAGTTTGAAAAGAATTGGTTGGACCACTGTCAAAGTCCTTGGTCTCCATGAAACCCTGCCATATAATCAAGGTGGTAAAACTTGGTTTTGGTTTCCATCAAAAATACACTAGTTTCTATGTTGGGAACGGCACAGCTGCTACCACGTACTTTGTGGTATGGTATTTGTGTCCCTGGTGGAACAATTGTAAAGCCTTTTCTCATCTCCACCCTTTGTAAGGCCATTCCTTTCCAGCATCTGGATGAAGATCACAGTGAGATCAACTAATAATTCCCCCAGAAGGCAAAGTTTCACTAACTACATGCTGTACATAGTGGAAATGACTAGTCCTGCAAAATGAAGTTTTGTTACAGCACTAGTTCTAAAAACAACCCAGACTTAAAGCACAAGGGTAGCAATGCATAGGCAAAAATAAAGGGGAACAGAAATATGTCCATGAGGTGCTAAACAAGGTTTTAAAATATTCTTACCGCTTATTAGTACTAGCATTATTATCAAAGAACCCCCTTTTTATTGACGGTTCTTTGCCTGTTTAAATTAAACTTGGTGTAGGCTGATATTTCAAAGCCCCTGTAGTTTAAAAATAGCTGCTGCTTCCTGGTACAAAATCACTTCATGAGCCGTCATTCAATCTCACTCCAACGATCATCTGCAATAAGACTGTGTGACCTACAGCAAAGGACACATCAGTAAAGTTCTATTTTAAATATTTGAATATCCTGAAACAACAACACCAACAACAAGTTTCTCTGCAATTTAATGAAAACATGTTATACAAGAAGTTACTATGCATGCTGTTAAGATCACATCTTTGACAACTAACTGAGGTATTGTCCCTTTGTAACCACTTATGAGATACATGGACATTTTTTTATTGATATGCTATTCTGAATGGTGTGGATACAAGTCATTTTTAATGTTCATTAAATATGATTTTGATATCCATGGCAGTGAATACTTATGGGACTGACATGGTGTGATTTGAAAAGCATTTAAGTACTGCCTATTGATATTGGACTTCCAATTGCAAAGAAATGGTTACTTCAAAACCTGCTATTATTTCCAGTCCCGCCCAAAAACCTTGTTGGAACAGAATATATTTCAGAAAGGTTAAAAAGCAACTGAACCACAAAAATATATTTTGTAGTAAAATGTATTTAAGTACCTTGGTACTGCTGATATTATATATATATATATCTATATATATATATCTATATATATATAGATATATATATATTATATATATATATATATATATATATATATACATGTAAAGTGTTCTGGGGTACGCCCATTTCGATTGTTTTACTGAGTTTTACGAGGAGACAGTGTTTCTCGTTTTAAAAGATGCTTAATTATCTGAATTAAATCACAGTTAAAAAACGTCGTCAATCGGTCGCAGTACAGCTCTGTATGGAGACATTGAGAGAATGTGTTACACAAAACTTTTTGATGAAATATATATATATATATATATATATATATATATATATATTATATATATATATATATATATATATATATATATATATATATTAAAGTGTTGTCTGTCACAGGGCTGTACCAACTCAACTGTCTGGGTAACTGGAACCAACACAAGGCTAACAAAGTTGCAACACATGGCTGCAAGTTGTCATCAAATATATTTAGTATAATACAATTTAAGGAGTAACTGTTGGCCAAATGTAATAAATACAAATCATTACTGACAACGTTTCCTCACACAAAATCTGTGCTTTTATCGCCTTGACATAAAGAAATACCTGTATAACACGTTTACCCTCCCCCATCAGTACATTATCCATATAAGGTTGAATAATAATAATAATAATAATAATAATAATACACAATTACCACTAAATAGTTAAGAAAAAGATAACAGCACTTCAGATTCAAAAAGTTACTCCAAACGTAAGATTCGCTTTCCTTGCTTGCTTTGGTAGTTCAGGGACACTCCCACCTATCAGCATGATGTAGGCAACTTTCCACATAGAAGTATCACAGTAGCTGGAAAATATACTGCTGCCACCTAACGTGACAAAAACGTTTGATATCACTGAACACTGAACACCTGGATAGATTGAGAGGGGCATTATTGCAAACTGACAGAGAAAGAAAGAAAAAAATCTGTAATTGGTCGTCACCTTATTTCCTTGTAAATGTTGCTCCCAACCTGACCCTGTGTTGCGCCTCTTCTCCTCCGACTGTTTCTCTGTTTGGTACACGAGCACAGTGTTTACAGTGTGCTGGAATGATAAAGCGCTGCCTCTCAGGCTCCTCCTCCTGCTTTGACATCACCTCACACGCTCAATGACTCGGTAACTCCCTCTCAGTTCAGGCACGAGTCACTGCATACAGGCAGGTAGAAAAACGAATCAAGATTTATTTATTTATTTATTTATGTATTTATGTATTTATTTATTACCTTAAGTGGGACCTTAAGTGGGATATATATATATATATATATATATATATATATATATATATAATATATATATAGAAACCCTTTGATAAATGGAATGCATTCCACCCATGAACTTGATCTGAATAAAGAACTAAAGATTGAACAACAAAAATTGTAACAGTTTTACACTTTCCAGTCGTTTTCTAAGACATTTAACAGTTTACTCCCCCCTCCCATGGCATTAAGTAAACCAAAACCAGTTTGCTTCCCTTTGCTCAATAACTCTGCAAAGGTTTCTATTTTACTTACTTTAAATAAACATATAACCCTATTTCTGGAGATATTTATCCACACCAAGTAGAAAAAACAAAACAGTCATCTTTTAATTAATTAGTGTCTATTTTAATGATCTAAACAGTGACAGATCATAGCTTGGACTCTGACAATAGCACATGTTATAGGTGACTGACTTGGATACAAACAAGTAACTCCATGGCAAAAGGCAGCCACACTATCCACTTTAATGAAAAAGCTGGGATGCACTTGGGGAACAGAATGATACTGTACAAAATAAGTGATGAATAATCGGTATTTCCTGTATTTACACAGTGGATCTGAATATTCAAAGGTGTTGTGGCTTTAAAAGTATTTTAACAGCTCTATTGGTGATACATGTACAATATTAATAATATAAAACATACTTTGTAAAGAAGATGAATCTGAAAATAAATTCCTGAATTATTTTACAGTCTTCTGCTGCTGCAACTCATACAGCAAGTCTGCTTTGGCCAACACTGTGATGTAATCAATATCTTGTGTTCCATTCTTTGGGAATTGTAAAAATAACCTGACCATCATCAAATAATCTAACACACATTCATGGGGTTTCCATGCAAGTTATTTTTTTTTTTTAACACGAGACATTTACACGAAAAAATGTCTTGTGTATAATGCTTTTTTGGGTTTCCAATCACTCAATTTATTTTACTTGAGTAAACCAGGTTTTTCAGTCGACGTCATGCAGGAAAGGTGGGGGTTGATATATAAGTTAGCTATGCGTAAAGTGCTCGTGCTGTTTTTGTAGATTACTAGTGAACCTTTGTGAAAATGTGATTTCCATGCACAGAGAACTGGTACTAGTACACGAAGCTAAGCTGCTGTAATAAAGCAAAATACCTTGTGTCTGGCTGTTTAATGGGTGTTTTACTACTCTTGCTCAAATTGTTTTTCAGATGTCATTACTAGTGAATACTATTTCAACTCATGTATCTTATGACTCATTAATTAAAAATAAGCTCAGAGGTATAAAATGAAACTGACCAACAGATATTGCAGATCACCATGGCTGAAAACCTGCAGAGATGTTTTATATATATATATATATATATATATATATATATATATATATATATATATATATATATATATATATATGTGTGTGTGTGTGTGTGTGTGTGTGTGTCCTGATATGTGATATGGGCGCGCCAAGCAACGCGGCCTTATCAACATCAGAGACTCTGGCTTGTGTCAGCTACAGCTGTCTATGAGCCACAATTAAGCTAGCTAGGTTCCGGCCAAGAGCTTGCCCTTGGAGACCGGAGATCTGCAGCAGTGTGCTGGACAGGAGACGAAACTCTGTGGCCACCGACACGGGTAGCGGGGCTTCGCGCAGTACATCATCCAACTATGCGATAAGCACACTCACCGTATTAGCTAAGCGAGTTGCCTGCAGTGCGCATAAGCTTGCTTTAAATGTGTTTCCGTCTCATGCTGCATTGAGGGTTTGGGCACGCCGGGTCTCTAGGAAGACCACCCACTGGCGGGGCCTTAACCAGGACCAGTGCTTCTGTCCGGAAAACTGACCAGTGTGTTTCTGCCGCTGGCATCCAGGGGACCTGACAAAAGCTGCAGCACATCCCATGAGTGCTGAAATCAAGCTGGACTACGGGGAGGTACTGGCTTCTGAGGCACTCTCAAAGCCAGGCTCTTCCTCAGCAAGGGTCTTACCCACTTGCATTTCGGAGGAGAAAGAAGCTGCATACCCCGAGGCTGCTATTGATAGCGTATCATCCTGCACCAACTGAGGCAACCCTTCCCACCCCCTCTGCATTCCCTTGGTGGAGGGGAGGTACGGTAATTGGGGCTGCAGTGGGGCCTGGGCCACTGGTACCTGTTTAACCAGGAGCTCTAGGACCTGAGCCATCTGGGCCTTGAGGTCTATATTGTCCCTCACCTGCTTAGAACGCTTCACCCGTCTCGCTTGCGGAGATGGGGAGCAACTGCTGGTGGCCTGCTCATTAGGAATGTCCAGCAGGGGATCCTGAGACAGGTCGTCTGGGGCACCCAGAGCCGTTGACGGTCAGGCTGTGGAGGACACAAATTTCAACCTCATGGCTCTTTCTAAACAAGCCTCTTTCACTCGGGGCTGAAAAGCCTCACAGGTATTACATGCCACGTCCCTCTTGAGGGCTATGGTGGCATGTTGAACACCCAAGCACTGCGCACATAGGGTGTACTTGTCCTCCTGTGGGATGTTGACATTGCAGGCTGTACAGGGATGGAACCCCGACTTTCCCGACATGGGCCTGAAGTTGTGAATTCACACTGTGGCACTGCTTGCACTGTGTTGAAGCACTGGTAAGTGCTAATGTAGTGTGTATACTCGCTAGCATTGCAGCAAGGTTATTAACAGTGCACCGAGTACCGTGGGCACTTTGTGCACCGTGTACTGTGCAGTACCGTATGAGCACTAGTGTAGTACCAGTCTATGTGTTCATCGTGCACTATGTACACTGCGTGCACTGTGTATGCTGAGCACCATGCGCACCAAGTATCCTGGCACTTACACTGAGCACCTGTGCATCAGGATAAAAATAGCATAGGCTACGCGTGCACCGCGGTACCGCAGCACGGGGGAGGATGCTACGCAATGTGCCTACCCTAACCGTGTAGTCAACACACACCTAGTCAGGGAGTAGAGTGTACCAGGGGGACGCAGGGTTGAAGAGCCACGGTGGGTGAGTTTAAGCAGACAGCAAATCATGGTAGAAAGATAGCAAATGGAGAGAATACACTGTTTATTTACAAGGCTCGACTCACCAAGGTGGGTGGGCCTGCACGGCCAGCAGTGTCTACTCGACAGCAGGGTTAAGGCAAAACCTAGCCCCAAGGAGGAAAAGTGTATTCTCAGGAAGAATAGACAATCATTCGCAGATGACTGCACAGGCAGTCGCTCATATATGACAGATAGATATAAAGAGCAGCCTACCATGCATGCGGGAAGGCTGCTGAAAGACAGAAAGGCAAAAAAGTTCTGTCTTTTTTAAGTCATTAATTCCAGGAAAGCGGCAAGCAGGCTTTCAGCATGAATGCAAGGGAAATACAACCGACTCGAATCGACTTGAGAAGCTCTTTTCTATCAACACGCTCAGCTCAACACAAAGGTCTTACCGTACCGTCTTGAGAGGGAAAAAGAGGAAGAGCTTCCTTTGGGTGATGGTTTTATTCCCTCGGTTGGTGGGACCGAGTGCGTCACCCCAGGAGAGGGGCCTGTCGGCAGCTCTGGTATAGAGAGCTTAGTAATACCTACCTGAAGGGCAAGAATATTCCATACCTAATATAGTGGTGGTCATTTTCGAATTGAAAGGGACACTTGAATTTGGACACTTTTGAGAGAGCATTAACAACTTGTTGGATGTTAATAATAATAATAATAATAATAATAATAATAATAATAATAATAATAATCTTTATATAGCACCTTTCATAGTGGACAACCATCACAAAGCGCTTTACAAGATACGAGACTAGGGTGTGTGAACCATGCATCAGTTGCAGAGTCACAACAACGTCTCACCCGAAAGACAGAGCACAAAGAGGTTAAGTGACTTGCTCAGGGTCACACAATGAGTCAGTGAAACTGGGGACCTCCTGGTTACAAGCCTGTTTCTTTAACCACTGGTTCACACAGCCTCCTGATGTTGTTGCTCTGTTTTGGGCAATCGAGCTGTCTCATGACATCCAGTTCACCAACTATATTTACTAACGTGAAATGCAGGCATTGTTTTTGGTCAACGCTGGGATAAAAAAAAGGAAGGAAATTAATTCAGTTAGACATTTAAGCAGCAGCGGTATTCCCAAACAGAAATGTAAACCCACAAGAGATATACAGCATGATAGACCAGACACAGCAAAATACAATAATAACAAAAAAAAAAAAGCAGCTTGAATTATCATTAAGGTGAACTACACAACAGCTAACCATAAAAACGCCCATCAGCCACTACTTTCTGCCATCTTGAAATCCACAGTAACAACTGACCTGTTCCCTTGCAATATTTATAGTTAAGACTAAACATGCTTATTAAAATTTACACTTGAAATGTGGGTTTCCATGCCAAACTGGAGGGTGGATTTCTCGTGTGTGTCGTCATTTAAATGAGTAAATGAGATTTACCCTATCCCATCCGTTTCTTTGGCTGTTTTTTTCAGCCACAAACCTGATTTACCTGAACAATTCTCCCAAACGTGCACGCACATCGTCATTTCACGTGTAAATTGACCCGCATGGAAACCCCATGATTATTTGGTGTTTGATTTTAATAACGTTTGGCTCTTTATTAGTTATTCATCAATGGCGTTCTATTTGGAACTGGCATCGCTTTGTCCATTATCCTGCATTTTATTGCAATAACACTACAATACTACTGAGACATCTTTTTTAGTAGTCTTTATTAACATCAGTTTAACAAAAGGCCTGCAAAAGAGAAGGTTAATTTGAAGGCAGTGGTATTATCAGTGGTCTGTCACGATTCAGAATTCATATAATTAAAATAGAGCACTGCATTTTAATTAAAAAACAACAAAAAAAAAACTTCTGAGCTACTTTATTTTCAATAGCCCTGCAATGTATATAACCTACTTTCCAGCATCTTAATTCAAGTGATGTTCCTACCAAACTGCTGTCATTTTGCTCACCAGACTTCAATTTCTTTATATAATCATTTTTCTGTCAGCAATCCATTCCGGTACACACCCTTCCCCTGGTTATATTTACTTTACTGATGCTGCCCTCTTTGTGTGTTTGAATCACTGCTCATGTATTGCGGAAAAAAGTTTTCTTGCTCTGTAATTACAGAGCGGAGCTTCTCCGCAACACTCTTAGTTCACCCGCTTGGGTGTGCTCGGATTCACATCACATTGCTGTACATGTGATGGATTCCCCTTGTAAAAGTTTACCATAGTGAAAGCATAGCAAAGTGTAATAAATAGGTAAACATCATAAAAAATAGAGAGGTATGGTACAGCATATTAATAAACATGGCAAACCGGGGTAATCAAAGCTTTTCTATAATCAACCTTGTAACAGCAGAAAACCAGCACCTCTAATACAGTGCAGTGCAGTTCATACAGAGAACTACCATTTTTCATTGTAGACAATTTCTAGTGAAACTGGTACATTTTGTAGTACCGAGGATGATGAATTAAGAATAAACCTTTGTGACAGGACCCTTAAAAACATTTACCACATTATTTTTGCATGGACTTTTTGCAGTTACATCATGCTTTTCCATTGGTTACCCTATGCATTCACCATAGTAAATGTAATAAATTGTATAGCTTCTGAAAAAGTCGATTTACTGCAGCAGCTAATGCATTGGGCTAACCAAATTACTGCCTCACAGTCAATACACACATTTGGAAGCAAGGTGGAGCAGAAACACGGAGGGCATAGTGACACAGATCAAAATACTAAGATGACCACATCTCTTACATGACATGTTCTTACTGGTTCTGTAGTTATAATAATAATAATAATAATAATAATAATAATAATAATAATAATAATAATAATAATAATAATAGAACTTGGCAATTATGTGTTAGTGATTAGGAAATGTATTATTCATTTTAATAAAAGACACTGATAAAATTAAAATGCAAATGAAAATTGTATAAATGTACACTTACTGTGCTCAATTCTGGAAGAGCAGCAGCATTCAGATAATGCAGTACTAACAATGCAGTATTCAATGCTGCCAACAGATTTTCGGTGCCTAAAACTCCACCACCTTATTGCTTTTACTGATTTTTTCCCTCTAACATCTGGGTTATCAAAAGAAAGGTTTTCACTATTTTTCAAAGCTTCAACCAAACTTATCTGCTTCCGTTTGCTCATTACTACTGCTAAATAAACAGTACAATCTTGTAAACTTAAAATGTCTATCACTTCATCCGATGGCGAGTTCACACTTATGAAGCTGAAAATTTGCAAACCAGTGGTACCCACAGTGAGTAACGTGCATACAGCTGCAGGCACCATTGTGGATAGATAGATTTCTACCTGATAACCAAAGCTGCTTGAGCTGGTTACCTCACATCTATGCGTACAAAAATCTCAAAGAAACTGAATCATATCTAGAAAGATAATATTCAAGCTAATAGTACAAATGTTTGTATACTTCTAGTTACAAATTAATGTGGCTCTAGATTTAGTTTTATCATTCTTATCTTTGCCTAATGTGTTGTATGTCCATGTGAAGATACATACAATATAGAGCAGATGAGCCCTACTATGTTTCTATGTACAGTATATCGTTGATGATTAGAATATGTCCATGTACTGCACGACAGGGTCACTTGGGTCAATCTGAAAGCCTGGAAAGTTAAGTACAGCCGTAGTCAAAAGTTTACATACCCCAATGGAAATTTATAATTTCTAGGAAATAATTATAGGAAACATTACAAAGTTACAATAAATAGATGTCTACAATTATTTACTTCAGTGATTTTTTTTTCAAAACTCCAAACATGCTAATTCAAAAATATTCATACCCTGACAAAAAAAATGAAATTAATAGCTAGTTGAGGCACCTTTAGCAATAATAACCTCTTTTAAATGATTAGGATATCAATGCGCTTTTCGTATGATTTCTTAGTGATTTTGAACCATTCTTCAACACAGAATTGTTCCAGTTCATTCAAATTCAAAGAACTCTTGTTCACAGCTTTCTTCAACTCATACCAAATATTCTCAATTGGATTTAGATAGGGAAGTTAACTAGGTCATTGAGAACCTTGATTTTTTTCTTCCTTAACCATTCTGAAGTAGATCTTGATATGTGCTTTGGATCGTTGTTGTGTTGGAACACAGGGTTTCAGATGATTGGCTAATATCTTTTGGTATGCTATGTAATCCATTTTGCCATGTGTTTAAACTAGATTTCCTGTGCTATTAGAGGAAGAACAGTGCCATAGAATGATATTACCACCTCCATGCTTGACAGTAGGTATGGTGTTCTTTTCTTGAACGCCTCACCAGACTTTCTCCAAACGTAATATTGTAATAACGTACTATCAGCGTGACCAAATAGCTTGATTTTTGTGTCATCACTCCACAAAATCTTTGATCAGAACTCACATCCATCATTCAAATGCCATTTTGCAAACTTTAATCAATTGTCATTGTGACGTTCCTAAGAGTGGCTTTTTCCTTGGCCTGCGATCATTGAGACCTTCACCATGCAATACTCAACCTGTGGTTGAAATTAAAACCCCAGTTCCACTTGCAGTCAATTCACTTTGAATATCTTTGGCAGTCAATCTCGGATTGTTATTAAACTTTCTCACAATTCTTCTACTTGTTCTTGGTTAAAGAACCTTCTTTCTTCCAGAACGAGGGAGTGATGTGACAGTACCACGAGTCTTGTACTTCTTGATAATATAAACAATAGTTGAAACTGGAACACTCAAATGCTTGGAAATCTTCTTGTATCCTTCTCCAGCTTTATGACAATAAATAATTTTTTGTCTAAGGTCTTCAGATAAATCTTTACTTTTTCCCATATTGACTTATTGGTAATGACAGCAATCATGCTATGCCTAACCCTTTTTTATACTCTTTAAGAATGTTCACCGACAATACAGCATTTTCTAGACTTTTCTAGAATTAGGTTCTGCATTTTCATATTGAAATTTCTAGCACCTTATAGGCAATACTATCATAGTACTAAAGGGTATGAATACTTTTGAATTAGCATTTTTGGAGTTTTGCAAAACAAAAATGCTGAAACAAATAATTGTAGGCATCTATTTCTTGTAACTTTTTTTCCTCATCCACAAAAACAAAGTTTTTGCTACAAAAGATTTTTCCTAAAATTCTTTATTGTCGAGAAATTTCTAGAAATTATAAATTTCCATTGGGGTATGTAAACTTTAGGCTACAACTGTACAGTATATAGTTTAGTTAGTTCCTTGTAAGTTTTACATCAGAATGTATAAGGTGTTATGGATGATTGATACATATAAACATATGTTGTAGTAAAGAACACTGCTATAGAATTAAAAAAAAAAAAAAAAAAATATATATATATATATATATATATATATATATATATATATATATATATATAAACCAAAATATCTGTAGGAATCAAATCAGTTCTAATCATCCTTATAATTGTGTCTGTGATGTGTAATGAATAGACTAGTGCTTGAAACCAGAGAGGTCACTCATTAGATTCCCTTTGAAGGGATTTAAGTGCCACTGCATCCTGGGTGGAGCATCTACTTATTTGTATTGAAGTCTCTAACACACCCTTCTCCAATATTGTTCCCCTAATAAATATTATATTATGCCTTCATTAATATATAATGCAGTTACCTTCCTCCTAACATGTTTTATATGTCCTGTTTTAAGATTTAAACAAGGTCCTTGTGTTTTTCTGTAAAAAGAAAGAAATACAGGACTCATCAGTAGTTACGGAAGTAGACTTGTTTAAAAATATAAAATAAAATCATTTTTTGTTATATATATATATATATATATATATATATATATATATATATATATATATATATATATATATATACAGTTCAAGTGTATATGTCACAGATATCTTGTTTTTTCATTTATCTACACATCCTACCCCACAACTTCCAACTGAAAAAAATATTCTAGAAATTTGTAGAAAATTAATTAAAAATAAAAACTGAAATATCTTGGTTGGATAAGTGTCCAACCCCCTTGTAATAACGATCCAAAATTAGCTCAAGTGTAACCATTCACCTTCAAAATCACACACCAAAGTTAAGCGGCTTCCATATGTGTTAAACTGCTGGGTAGTGTATTTCAAAGCAAAGACTCAACCATGACCATCAAGTTGCTTTAAAAAGTACTCCGGGACAAAGTTGAAAGGCACAGATCAGGGGATGGGTATAAAAAAATATCAAAGGCCTTGAATATCCCTTGGAGCAAGATGACTATTAAGAAGTAGAAGTGTATGGCACCACCAAGAACCTGCCTAGATCAGACCGTCCCTCAAAACTGGTTGACCGAGCAAGAAGGAGACTGATCAGAGAGGCTACCAAGAGGCCAATGGCAACTTTGCAAGAGCTACAGACTTTTATGGCCAAGACTGGTCAAAGTGTGCATGTGACAACAATATCCCAAACACTCCACAAATCTGGCCTGTATGGTAGGGTGGCAAGAAAGAAGCCATTACTCAAGAAAGCCCGTTTTGAATCCTTTTTGAAGTATGGAAAACAAAAAACATAAAGAAGTTTTGTGGTCTGACGAAACTAAAATGGAACTTTTTGTCTTAAATGCAAAGTATTATGTTTGGTGCAAACCCAACACAGGGCATCACCCAAAGAACACCATCCCTACTGTGAAGCATGGTGGTGGCAGCATCATTGTATGGGCATGTTTCTCATCAGCACTGACTGGGGCACTTGTCAGGATAGAAGGGAAAATGAATGGCGCAAAGTATAGAGAAGTTCCTGAGGAAAACCTGCTGCCCTCTGCAAGAAAGCTGAAAGTTCACCTTTCAGCATGACAACGACCCAAAGCACACAACCAAAGCAACACTGGAGTGGCTAAGGAACAAAAAGGTAAATGTCCGTAAGTGACCTAGTCAGATCTCCGACCGAAATCCAATAAAAAATTTGTGGCATGACTTGAAGATTGCTGTCCATCAACGAACCCCAAGGAACTTGACAGAGCTTGAATGGTTTTGTAAAGAATGGTCAAATATTGCCAAATCTAGGTGTGCAAAGTTGGTAGAGACCTATCCCAACAGACTCACGGCTGTAATTGCTGCCAAAGGTGCTTCCACCAAGTATTAACTCAGGGGCGTTTGGAGACTTATCCAATTATGATCTTTTAGTTTTGTATTTTTAATATATAATTTTTTTCTCAATAAAAACGTTTTTCCCCTTAACAGTGTGGAGTATGGTGTGTAGATAAGGGGAACAAATCCTAATTTAAATGCATGAAACTCTGAAGCAGTGACACAACAAAATGTGAAAACAGTTCAAGGGGGTGTAAACTTTCTATATGCACTGTATATACACACCCACACCCACACACTGTGTATATATATATATATATATATATATATATATATATATATATATATATATATATATATGATGACCTGGCTGTAGCTTTGGGTTCATACCCCTTTAAAACGTGACCAAGAGATGAATTTGATTTTATGCACTGCTGCTTTATTACAAATTGTTATAAAACCAAACGTAGGTTTTAAACAGACCTTCACGACTTTACAGTCGGGCTCTTCATTTAACAGCAGCAGCAGCCTAGAGCAAACTGACTGCTTCCCTTTTATATCCTGCACCTGGCTTGAATTTTCAATAATTGCCAGGTGTAGGTGATAATTAATAATTAAAGAAAACAATTAAACTAAACAAAAGCAATTACCTTGGCAGGGAGGCTTTAACTTTCTCTCTCTCTCTCTCTCTCTCTCTCTCTCTCTCTCTCTCTCTCTCTCTCTCTCTCTCTCTCTCTCTCTCTCTATATATATATATATATATATATATATATATATATATATATATATATATATAATATATAATAAAAGACAAATCTCCGATTAATCTCGAATGCCTTAGGCTTAATTTTAGCCAGTATATTCATAGTGAGATTTTATTGCTATTATTTACGGCCATACAGTACTTTTAGTCAAGCAATGATGTATCAAGTCATATATTCTCAGCAAAAAAACCCCCAAAAATTTCACAAACCTATTTCAAGTTGTATCAAAGAAAACATTTGATATGTGTTAATGGGTGTTTCTATATGGCTAGCTGCTATACGCCTCCTGAGAAGTCTCACAACTGGACAATTACACTAACTAAATCTGATACATTTGTTGGGCATCACAACCCCGTAAGATCCATTTTACAGCAGTAAAGGAGTGAAGAATCCTATTCCACATGACAATGAACTCCTACATCTTTTGCCAAACCTTTTCCAAGCCTATACTCCTTATATACAATTCATTATCCAATTTATCATCCAGCCATCTTTGCCAAGCCGTGTCGACACACAACATCAGAATATTCCCATCAATTGTCTTTCACTCATCTTGTCTGCCTCAGTTTCAAAGCATCTGCTGCTCTCTATATACCGGAGAGTGCCAGTTCCTCCCCTGTCACACCTTGATTATACCTTGGTATTATATTTGCTATAAAACAGATTCAAATGACATTTTTTATTAATTACTGGTTGAGTAATAAAATAATAAACACATGGAATGATTGCAAACATGCTGAAAATATAAGGGGACAGTAAAAAAAAAAAAAAAGTTAGATACAGTACTTAGTCTTTTACATGATATACTTGACTATATAGCATAGATTGCATATTTTAGCTTAGTAGGCATGCTGTTGGTAGCTTTCCCAGATCTATAGCAACTGATGTATTTTACTGAAAATCCACACAGCTGACATTATTTTTAGGTATTTATTTATAATCGTTCTACCTCTCTACTAATGGCTAATTATATTGTAGTTGTACTTATTTATTATATTGTCACTTCAGGTTCATTTACTAAGAGAAATTAAAATCAACATTCTTTAGTAGCTCATGAAACTTCATTTAACAAATATTCCCCACTCTAACCTCTCATCTGTCAGGCAGAAGGATAAATATACATTCCTGTGTTCTAGTTCTCATGAGAAAGAGGCTTTGTGGTACCACTACCTTATTTGGTACCATATATATATATATATATATATATATATATATATATATATATATATTATATATATATATATATATATATATATATATATATATATATATATATATTATATAATATTCTAGGCCTGAGAATTATAAAACTCCCAGAAGTTATTCAATACTTTTAGACTTTTACTTTCCAAAACCAACAACCAAAGAGTCCCTTTCATAAAACTTGCATTATATTTAAATAACGATTTTTGACTGCCAGATTTACCATTGTGAACTTTTATAAATATAAATATAAGAATACATCTTATTAATCCATTCTGTTATTAAATCAAAGCAATACCTGAGATTACTTGTGCTCTGTCTTTCAGGTGAGACGTTGTTGTAAGTGACTGATGCATAGTTCACACACCCTAGTCTCGTATCTTGTAAAGCACTATATACAAATAAAGATTATTATTATTATTATTATTATTATTATTATTATTATTATTTATTATTATTATTATTATTAGAGATAATGGACTGGTTTGGTGTTAATAATGCATATTACAGTATATCAAACTGGTCTGGTAATTCCTGATGTGTGGTGAAGGTATCTTACTTTTTATGTCACTTAATTGTAATTGTTGATTTGCTTTATATCCTACACTAACTACACTGAATGTCTTAACCAACAGTCGCCATTGCAGAAATAGAGGATACTGAATGATAATTTGTGCTATATGATTTTTATTCACTGCAGGAGGATGTCTAATTAAATCATGAACCAGATTTACTTTTCCTTGCAGGCTGAGGACGCCCATCAAAAACAAATACCCGTCTTTGGATATGACATACATGTTTTGTAAACTTATATTTTATTCCACATGTAATTAATTTGTTTTATATTGAATACAGACAGGTGTTGTTAACGAACATTGGTGTGCTACAGATGAAGTTACATTTTGTAAATAAAAAAACAAAATAAAATAAACGTACCTATATGCTGATTGAATTTGTTTTACATCGAAGCGTAGAGTTTTCTTGAAGCAATTATATAAGTAACCTCAAGTACACATTTGTAAAATTATTTTGCAATAGTAGCATACTTATTATTATTATTATTATTATTATTATTATTATTATTATTATTATTATTATTATTATTATTATTATTATACAGCTATTTGCCTGGTGGGAGTTTCAGTACTACTTGTCATGTTGCTGATATGAGTTTAAAAATAAGTTATGTTAATTATATTACATTATTTTAGTTATAGCTACATTTGACATTTTGTTAAAGGTAACAGATTTTGATGAGGTAGCAAAATTGCCCATTTTAAAGTTGTTATAAAACATGTATAGGTGGCAGTATTGTTTGAACTAGTGAAGCACCGCTCTGTCCTGAATTCCAGCAGCATACCTTGACTGGAATGTAAGCAAAGACACATTCTAAAACTAGTTCTGGTAAGCATGTTATCCCACTTATGTTATCACATCATGTTACCCCACTCCAGTGAGATAACAAAAATATATCCCACATGAGATATATCCACACCTGTGGTATAAATACATTTACTCGGGTAGAATAAAGGACAAAGGTTGTAGTACTGCATCGAGAGGTAAGTGAACAATGTTTGGGATACCACTGCACTTGGGATGTTTTGCCTATAAAATCTTTTAAATATATTTGAAAAGGAACTGTTCAGAAAAAAAAAAAGATATTTATTGAGCGGGGATTAGTGAGAAATAAATGACCACTCAGACTTCCTTAATATCACTTGAGGTACCTCTGGACTAGTGTATTTTCAGCAAACGCCAATGTATTCCGTCTTCAGTTCCACAGGTTTCCATTTTTTTAAAATTTTGCTCCTTCAAATGTCAGACGTGTCCTCACCACCTTCCGTAACTGCTGCCTGTAACATGGGCAGCACAGATCATTTATGACCACTTTGTAAACTGGTATCAAGGAATTATATAGTACAACGTTGAACAAAAAATTAGCAAGTCTGTTGGCCTTGACATGCAATATCCATCTGAACCTAAAAGGAGACATATATAAAATAGATTGAAGTGGTTATGGCATTGAAATATGCATTTTACACAGTTTTTTCTGGGACATTGCAAGGGTAGTGAGTTACTCACCACCAGTGGCAACCACCAGACACAGCCCTCTTTGAGCTAAAACAGCTTCTAGCTATTAATTTATCTTCTATTTTAAACTCTATGTAATTTAGTTAAATGCTACTTGAGTTAAGATTAACTGTATGTTTTACCTTCTAGTGAGCATGAATTCTAAATACTATGTTTGTTTTTCTTTATTACTATATAGTACACTAGACAACCCCTCAAAGACATCCAAATGAAAAACCCATGATGTGGTTTAGACAGATGTAACTAGTAAAATTAAAGAAGATTTTTATGTGTGTTAAATATGTTAAAATAAATAAATACATTTATGATTGTGACAGAAAGAACGAATCTTGGTTATAAATAGGGGTCTACTTAAATCGCGGTAAATTTAAGTATTTTTTGCGGGTAGGTTGTAGAATAAAGTTAGGATTTCGTGGACATTTCGCGGACCTGTTTAAACATTAAATAAACCTAAGTAAACAATATTTCAGAGCACTATAAAAGCCTTAAAATAGTGCTACTTGCTTCCTTACTAAAACAGAGTGCTGTCATTTGTTAAAGGCAAGCAGTCAACATCCCCCAGCAGTTTCTGCCGACATTCTCTGTCTGGTGTGGACTTGCCCATACATTGAGACTGCACGTCTGCATCCACTGAATTGGTTGGAAGTGTAAGGCAAAGCTTTGCCAAATTATACAGATGTTGAAATCGATTAGAGACAGTCCCAAAACTTGCTTACCCAAGGGCAATTGGCATACTTTAATAAAGGCATATATATATACAGCATGTTCTTTATTTGTACCATCCAATAATTTATTATATACCTAGTCAAAAGAAAGCAAATGTGCTTATTCAGGTTTAAAATTCTAACTGCATTTAAAAAGTAAGCAGCAGGTTGTTTGAAGCGAGGTGGCTTTTAACTTTTAACTTGGCTACAACTGACAGGAATACTTTTTTGTCTGAGCTGACTTTCCAGTTTGTTTTCTGAAAACTGTTTATTTTACATTGTATTCAGCAGCCTCTGGAGAAGTCTACTGTACCATGCATGGACAGACCTTGTGATAGAACAGAACTGCTGCAAACTGTGTTCCTCCAAGCTCTCTGGCAGACTGTGCTGCGGGCTGTGCATGGTGGACCGGCCACTGGACATATCGAAGACCCTGGGTCGGCTCCAGGAGCAGTTCTACTGGGGGCAGTACCGCCACAACGTGGAAAACTATGTGCATCATTTTGATTGGTGCACCGCCTGGAAGTGCTCTTTGAACCTCTCCCGTGCTCCACTCTAACAGGACCTGATGGGGGCACCACTGCAGTGTGTCACCGCTGTTATCTTGGGACATTTCCACAGATGGAGGGGGGAAACTGATACATTCTCATGGCCATAGATTATTTAACTAAATTAAATACTGGCTTGACTACCTCCAACAGCTTTTTGCTCAGGAGCACCTTGATTCGGCTGGCCAGTGCCAGAAATGGGCATACAACACCTGTTGCCAGGGCCATGGTTTCCAGGCTGAGAAACAAGTCTGGATTTACTGCCGGACTCTACCCCAAACTGGCCAGTCAATGGGAGGGCACTTGTGCTGTCATTGAGAGGCTTTCCGAGGTGATCTTTGATTTACACAACCTACTCAATACTTTCAACAGGCAAGAGCATTTTTATTGTGAAACAACAGTTAATGAAAAATAATTTAAAAAAAACCCTGAAATATCTTGTTTAGATAAGTATTCACACCCTGAGTCAGTACTTGGTAGAAACACCTTTGGCAGCAATTACAACTGTGAGTCTTTTGGGGTAAGTCTCTACCAGGTTTGCACATCTGGATCATTCAATATTTGTCCATTCTTCTTGGCAAAATTGTTGAAGCTCTGTCAAGTTGGATGGGGATCGTTGGTGGACAGCAATCTTCAAGTCTTGCCACAGATTCTCAATCGGATTCAAGTCCAGGCTTTGACTGGGCCACTCTAGGACGTTCACTTTCTTGTTTTTAAGCCACTCCAGTGTCACTTTGGCTGTGTCCTTGGGGTCATTGTCCTACTGAAAGGTAAATCTCCATCCCAGTTTTAGGTCTTTTGCAGACTGAAGCAGGTTTTTCTCAAGGATTTGCCTGTATTTAGCTCCATCCATTTTGCCCTCTAGCCTGACAAGCTTCCCAGTCCCTGTTGATAAAAATATCCCCATAGCATGATGCTACCACCATTATGCTTCACAGTAGGGATGGTATTACCTGGGTGATGTGTTGTGTTGGGTTTGCGCCAGACATAACTTTGCATTTAGGCCAAATAGTTCAATTTTTGTTTCATCTGACCACAGAATCTTTTTCCACACCTTTTCAGAGTCTCCTACATGCCCTTTTGCAAATTCCAAGTGGGATTTTACATGGGCTTTTTTTTCAGAAATGACTTCCTTCTTGACACTCTACCATACAGGCAAGATTTGTGGAGTACCTCAGCTATTGTTGACACATGGACAGTTTATCCCATCTCAGCCATGGAACGCTGTAGGTCTTTCATAGTTGTCATTGGCCTCTTGGTGGCTTCCCTAACCAATGCCATTCTTACCTGGCTGCTCAGTTTGGGAGCATGGTCTGCTCTAAGCAGATTCTGGATGGTGCCTTATACCTTCCACTTCTTAATGATCGACTTGACTGTCCTCCAAGGGATATTCAATGTCTTTGATATGTTTTTATACCCCTGGTTTGTGCCTTTCCACGACTTTATCTCAGAGTTGTTTTGAAAACTCCTTGGTCTTCATGGTAGTATCTTTGCTTTGAATGCACGATTCAACTTTGGGACCTTACAAAGAGAGATGTATTTAATCTGAAATCATGTAAACCACTTTTATTGCACACAAATGGACTCCATTTAACGTATTGTGTGAATTTTCAAGGCAACTGGTTGCACCTGAGCTTATTTAGGAAAGGGGGTGAAATAGCAAAGGGGGCGAAAAATTATCTAATGAAGACTTTTCGGTTTTTATTTTTAATTGATTTTTTTTTTCATAGCCCCCACCCATATTTTCACACATTGAAAGTAGGTTGTGTAAATCAAAGGGAAAAACAAATTCATTTAAATACATCAAGAGTTCAGTGGGGGGGGTGTGTGTGTGTGTGTGTGTGTGTGTGTGAATACTTCCTATAGGCAATATATATATATATATACACACACACACACACACACACACACACACACACACACACATACATATATATATATATATATACTTACACGTTTTCTATACTTTCGTTTCTCGTTTGTTAGCAAATGAATTGTTCAATTTTAATAATAAAATATCTACAAATAACAATCCCGCAATACGTGATGTGGTTTGTAGATATGTAACTACTGTTGGTTATGCCAATCCAAAATTATGGAAGACTTGTATATGAGTTAAATATGTTTAAATAATAAATACATTTATTATTATTATTATTATTATTATTATTATTATTATTATTATTATTATTATTATTATTTTTTCTGATTAGATTGCAAAAATCTTCAGTTTAAAAGTGCTGTAAAGGAGTTTGCAGGAATGATTAACGATTGCTGTAATGTAAAACTACACTCTCCAGAATCCATTGCAACCCACGTTGCTTTGCCTTTGCGGACCGTGCCACCTCGTGGACAAGATAAGTGAAGCTGGCACAAGAAGGCATCTACTTTTCGTACCACGATTTTTTCGATACCCTTTTTGACAGCGTTATTAGTTCCATTGTCTAGAAAGGTGATTTTTTTATAGCGATAAATGGAAAACATAAATACTACCGGAACAGATACAATGAAGATTTGACAACTTTAAAAGCTCTTTGCGGCACCAAGTAAGCTGTTGCCAAGGCGACAGCACCGCCCCAAAGCTGAAACCTCACTTCCGATGTTGAGCTCGCTGTAATTCCAGTCCAGTATATTCCTGTTAGACACTCTCAGAGGCGAGTGGGCTATTGTTAGAAATCAACAAAATATTGATACAGTACTTGTACATACGGTGAAATTGTTACAGTTCTATACTGCTAAACACTGCCATGGAGACTTCTGGAGGTACTCACAAGAAAGCGAAACTGAACAACGCCGTGCAAAATTGGGTGAGTGTCCCGTTTTCGCCTTCGTCAGCATCTCACACACATTCTGAAAGTGATGGCGTGTACGCTTTCAGCATTTATTCATATCAGTCTAGGCCAAACGGTTCAACAATGTATCCCGACAGAGAGGCAGCGATTAAGCTTTCTATTAATTCTAATTCCGAGTGAAAAGCTTTACCTACATTCATTTTTAATATTAACTAGTTTGCTTCCAAGTTACTTGATAGTGCCACATTGTTGAAAACAGGCCAGTGTAACTTGTTTTCTTCCGTTTTTACTAAAGCAATAGTTCAAAAACAGTTTAAACAATGAAGTAACACACACACACACACACACACACACACACACACATATAGTGTTTATTATTTGTGGAGGATCTGTTCCATGCCACTGTCTCCACGATAAAATGAAATTTACTTTCAACTGCACACCTGGCTTCGAGAGCGGTGTCGTAGGTCAACAATATATATGTGCGTGTGCATTAGTGACATAATATTAAAGTCGACAGCCGTTAATACTGAGTTTTTCAAATAAAAAGGTTTGTGTTTGCCTTTTGTGTACTATATACACTGATGGACGCACGCCTCTCAATACACTTAGTTGCTTCATTGGCTTAGGCGTGGGTGGCCAAACTTCCTGAGCCTACGAGCCGCATACCAAATTTTCCAGATGGTCTAGAGCCGTAAGACACGTACTGTAAAACATGAAATGTTTGGAGCAAGACATTTTAAATACCAGTAATGTTCTGCAATACAGCAGTTGTTAGGCTATCTCTTGATGGCAGCAAAATACAGAAAACAAGGGATAGAACACTGCAGCCTACACAGGTTCTGTGTAATTTGTATTGTACTGTAGCTCTAACAGTGTATTAACTTTAAATGTAACATCCTGATGTTTTTCCATTATTTCAGTATATACTGTATGTATTACACACTTTAAATAACATATATTAAGTTATTATGAAGCAAAATACAATAACTGCCTTGATTTCACCAAAAACACCACATAAAAAGAATGCTGGGTTTATTTATTTTTGTATGACTGCTGCATGTATTAAATACTGTTGAGCTTTGTGGATAACAAATACACTGTACAGTGAAACTCTGATACAACGTAAAGTAAAAACAGTGTTATAACCGAGGTATGTAATAACCAGATACATGCACATACCCACCAAATCGGCACAAAAATCAAAACCTAGTACAGTACTAATTGGTTAATGTACATGTACAATGTATGTAGTATACAGGTTTATTACAGAAGAAACAATATAAAACAATGTAACATGTAACTAGTACTATACATTACAGTATGTAACATTCTGTATTTTAATTATTTAATACAGTAATTCTATGTTGCCTTGGCTAAAGATGGTCAGCTAAATGAATTATTAAAAAAATAACATGTAATGTACTGTAATTAGTAAAATAACCAAATTAATAAAAAATACAGTACAGTAATAATACATTAAAGAAATAATAAAAATGATAAAAATAATATACAAGTCAATAAACATAACCATACAAACTGTCAGCTCAGGTACAGTACAGTAATCATTACCTATACGCTATTTTAAGAAGTCTTTAGGCCCTGGCCACATTAGCGTTTTAGAACTGAGTTAAGGGTTCAAAAGTGGTTTAAAAGTGCATAAATCGATTTGCATCCACACAAAACATGGTTCATAACTGAGTTCAACAACCGAGTTTGAAACCTACTCGGGAGGTAGTCTCGAACTCTGTTGTCGGCATAACTGGGTTAGATAAATTGGTTTAACTGTAGTCTGGATGTGACCTGTGTTCGAGTCTGGCTACACAGTATCCTCCGATATCCCCTAGTGCTTTGTGGTAGTACGTTGCCATAATCCACCTGGTTACATGAGACGAGAATAAAGAAAAGACAAGCCCGAATTCAAATACCGGAGGATTTATTCTTGTCATATTCGATTGGTACAGTCAGATATGCTAATGTACTGTAGTACACAAAACGTAATGTGTCCAAAACACTTTTTAAATTATCTTAGATCCCATCACATATTAGCAAGTTAAAGGTCTTTATTTTGACTTTTAAATAAATTAAAGTGTGTCTTATCTGCCCCAGATTTTCCCTTTGTGCAAATGCCTATCTAACTTATTTACTATGGCATGGGCATTTTTGCCCCATACTAATTATTCCCCTTTGGATTACTTCGGCACTTTCTCATAGCTCCTCCGCACTGCTCCCAGTGTTCAATGAAAATAAACAATGTTTACAAGGGGGGATAAAAGAAAGGTGTGTACATTACAGTGGCTTCTGGGATACAGTCATCCAGTAAAGTGTTTTCTCAACAACAGCTGGGTTAAACTAACCCGGTTTTATTATGTTAATCTAGACGCTCTAACACTGATGGGCTAGGGTTCAGGTAAATCCTTTTTGAACTTGGTTGTCGATTTTTTTTGCTCCAATGTGGACAGGGCCTTAGATGACTGCCTCACCGACTTCTGCTTTTTAAACTTGAGCTCTTTGACAATTCTGACTGCTTTCATCCCTTTAAGATTCCTTCAATAATGTGCAGTTTGTTTTTAAGTGAAATTGACGATCGTTTAGCGCTGACCACGATAATACTGATAATACAGTAATAGTAAGTTCAGACAGCAAGAAGCTGGCCTACGAGTACGCAATATGCGCAGCACAGACCACTGCGTGCCATCACAGTGCGTGCGTAATAACAGGAAGTATGGACTATCAGAGTACGTACTAAACAGGATTTAATACAATTTTATTCAGTTCAGTGATACTGGTTCTTTATGTCAGTGTGTACGTTATATCCCAGGTACGTTATAAATGGGTTTGACGGTTTATTTTGAAAGGGATTACAGTACCTGCTCGTGACCAGACATACGATCTGTAAATAGAAAATTAATTTTAAACCTGCAACATAACATGTAAACATGCATTCTCTAGTCTAGAGCCAACACTCCTTTTTTTTAAAAAGATTAATTAATTGTTTGCCGCAAGCAATGTTCCATGCTTGACATGCAAAATTTGTTTGTCGTTAAATCAGCTTCTTTACTGAGTGCTGAAAGCGGCATCTGCCTGAAGTCTGATCCAGGAGGATATTCAGATGAGTACGTGTTATGATTTGTCTCTCGTAATGACATTTGTTGCTTGCCTTGTACAGGCTACAGTGTGTAAGCGATTTGTTGCAGATGAGACGCAGGTTTACTACTGGGTTCAGTGAAAGCAAATTCTTTCTCCCAGTCTGGTTTAAGGCCTCATACGTTAGTTTATTATTTGTGGAGGATCTGTTCCATGCCACTGTCTCCACGAAACAAACAAGCACTCAATTCAAAATTATGAAATTTACTTTCAACTGCACACCTGGCTTCGAGAGCGGTGTTGTAGGTCAACAATTGACAAAATATCCTTGCAATGAACATGCAGGCTCAAAGAAACCGGAGAGAGAAGAAAGAATAATTAACACTAATGAATACAGAGAACATAGAATAAACATTCAGTTTGTTTACTTTCTCTGTTTTTGTTTATTATTCTTTCTTCAGTTCATTTGAGTGGCAGAGTGTGAGCTACCCAGCATTTGACCGGGAACCGCATTTTAACTGCAAAAGAGCCGCTGTTTGGCGTTCTCTAGATATATGCAGACAGCCCAAGTCTCCCGGAAATCCAGGAGTCTCATCGATCTGCATAACACCATCCCTCCTCCAAAAATGATTGAAAACCTCCCACAAGTATGGCAAAATGCACTTTCCCTTTTTCTTTAAAGTTGGGGTGCAATGACATAAGTCATTGAGTGCAGCTAAACATTCTATACATGTCCTAAAAGTTTAATTCACATTCGTTACTTACAAAGTGGGGAAAAAGAGGCAAATTTGTGGTTAGACCGTTTTCAAAAACGTTCGAGATCTCGACCCGGGAGAGCATGCGTGCGTGACATCACACCAGGACGTTCACTAAACAAATGCAGTAGATGGAGGACAGAAGTGAAAGTGATGTTACAGGTTTGGATGTTTTAGCATCTTAACCCTGCAGTCCATTTATTCAGTGCTTGTCAGGTCCAATTTATTTTCACACGCTCTGTTTAATTTTTTATTTTTTTTTCCAGAGTGAAACAGGTTTAAAAGGACACTCAATACTGTATCTACAGCCAAGCCCTGCCCCTTGTTCAGAGAGTATTGTGCAGTAAGTCTGAAAAAGGAGACCTCTGGTTCTTGTGTTTTCATAAGTTGGCAGGTATTGCTGTACTTGTTTTACATGTTAAATTGGGATTGACCTCTTGCCATGGAGATCCGATACACTCTGTGTATTACTCCACTTCCTTTACCTGATGCAGAAATGCAAGCGTGGCTTCTTTTAAAAAACCTACAGTGAAGAAACGAGAGACTGACTGTTTTGTACGGGGTTCCTGAGCTGGGAGAATGCATATTTTTTTGGTCTTTGTGTCTTGAAACAAAGACGGTAGAGTCTGTTCTTTTTTATTTATGTTAAACCCTTTGCAGTCTATTTATTCAGCACTGTTTAAAATTAATTTTATTCACAGTAGAACAGGTTTAAAAGGTACCGCATATCAGCAGGACACTCAGTACTGCATCTCCAGCCCTGCCCCACTTCTTGTTCGCTGTATTTATCACATATCTCTTCACAGTAGTGCATACTGATAAATCATCTCCTGATCACTCCTTTTGTCTCCGAACTCCTCAATGATGTTATCCAAGTCATTATTTTGTTACTATAACATCTCAAAAAGCTTGGTAAATGCCCATGATTTTCTGGATGCAGAAGCAGCTATCTTGTTTGTTTATCTGTTATGTCTGTGGTGAAGGGACTATGCATTTCCGCAGGTCGGATGGGGAGAAAATAATAATAAATAAATAAAGTTGAAGTTTGTTAAGATTGCCGTTCTAAATAATCCAGAGGCAGAAGATGTTACGCAGAAGTGTCCTGACGAAATCGATAGACTTCACAGGAATGCATATGAGAACATGACATAACGTGATCATTTTATCACATTATTTATTAATAATGTACACAGGAGTTTGTTGGCTATATAATCACATCACTTTATACACATTTTCAAACAGTAATTATAATGAAATGATAGGTTCATGCCGTTACCTTACCCTCTGCACCTCTCTTCTGGCAGCTGCTGGAGTCCCGGTGATTTTACTTTTTACTAGAAGATAATGCTGCAGTCCTGCAGGTACCATTCGGATAAATGGATGGCACTGCATCCTTATTTAATGTAACTTTAACAGCATCCATCTTGAACATCTTTAAATTTATAAAGTTGTCTTCGTGAAAGTGGATGCTGCAGATGCAGCTGCTGTTGGGCTTAGCATCCCAATCTCTGGTCCTCCCCATTGCTGCCATCATGCTGACTCTTTAGGAAACTTGTGGCGAGATACCAGTGGGCCTGCTGTGTTGGAGCAACCATATAATACACTCCTATTTATCGTGATATGTCTCCCCTGGGTGCGTTGTGTTTTGGTGAGCGGTAATGCAGGAAAGCAGCGGGCAGGATGGCGAGCTTGTCCTGGTGTGACGTAACGCATAAATTAGCCGCAGCTTCGAGTGAGTCGGCCTTTTTGTAGAGGGGTCAACTTCAGAGTTGCTTTTTTGCACTTATCATTAAAACCTATACATTAAAACTACACACATACTTGTATTGATCTACTATAGTAAGTACTATAGAAGTGAATGCTGAAAATAATGACAAGTCATTGCATTCCACCTTTTAAATTAATTGCAGTTGTACACAATGTCATCAAAGGACAAAGCTGAAACTGAGGGTGAAATACAAAAAAAAGAGCCAAAATATTTAGCACCGTTCTCATCGGATTATACCAAAGCATTATTTCTGTTATGCCAGGTGCACAGTTTGCAATTCAGATTTTTCCATTGTCCACAACAGGTTGAACGATTGTAGGAGACATTAGATGCAAGTATCTTGTAATAGTGTCCCATGTTTGTTTTCAATAGCGCAGTTATTGGTTGGTTTCAATGAGTTTAACTCAAATGTTGCACTAACGACACGCACGAATTGTCAGTGTCTTACTTCACTAGAAGAAGTTGCAATTGTGATGTATAGCTACATCAGAGAGAGGATTGCGCTATGCCATCAAACTAATTCAAAACTAAAAACACAGCTATGTGTGTTATGACCATTAAAGCAAAGCACCAACAAGTGCTTAATTCACAAAATATTTAACTCCTGGATGTTTTTAGCAGCATCATCCCTGAAAGGAGAGAGGCATATTAATGTTATAGACCTAAAAATAAATAACTGATATAATTAAGAATCCCTAGATTACAATTCTTCACTGTTTATTTGTACTTCTGTAATATGTTACTTTTTGTTAAACAGCAGGATTAGAGTATTTAAAATGTTCTATACAATGGATAAAATAGAGGTATTTAATGAAATTTCCTGACTACATCCATAATTTGTAAGTAAATGTATTTTACTTTACTGTAAGTAGGAGTAACAAGATTATGCTACCTGTTTGGAAGTCTCTTTTTACACAATTATACTGTGAAGAGTTCATTTCAATAAATCATTTTTATTGTCTAAAGTGTAAAATGTACTTGTATTATTTGCTCTGCAAGTGTAATAGCATGCCACAAAATCTCTGTTCTTCAGGACAGACCAGGATAGGTGTATCAGTGCTGAGGTGCTGTTTACAGGATTTTTAGTTGAGCACAACCTGCCATTTTCAGTGGCTCAGGTATTTTGTTTTGCAAGATGTTTCCAGACAGTGAGACAGTAAAGCAGTATAATTGTGTAAAAAGTAAAGCAGTATAATTGTGTAAAAAGAGACTTCCAAACAGGTAGCATAATCTTGTTACTCCTACTTACAGTAAAGTAAAATACATTTACTTACATGCCTGTTCTTACACAAAAAAAATATCTGCCATTGTAAATAATGCACTTGAACTTGTTTCAGCATATTCTTAGCAATGCTTACCTGTGCTTTACAATGCTATCATATGCTTTCACACCTTGCAATGCTAAACTTTTACGTGGTTACAACCCTTCTCTCAACAGTTTTATGTGAACTTGTTGATAACATCAAGCTGTTATATTGCAGTGAAAACCACATAATTGCTGCTGAATTTGAAGTTCATACATATCATTGTGAGAACAGAATGCAAGGGTTTCCATGCAGTTTAGGAACTCCATATTTTCTCTATTGTTGTGAGAAGGGGGTGTAATGTGCATTTTCTCAGATGTGAAGATCCTGGTTGTGACGTAACCTCGCGCAACTTTCTATTAGAAAAAAAAGCTGCAAGATCTCCTGGAAGTAGCCCTGGCATGCTCTTTGACCAATTAGCAAATAAAACAACCACACAGTACAAAGGGTAGAGACCTCTTCATTCAGTATTTTTTAATTTGACACCAATTATTTAACTTTTCAAATTATTCCATTTGTTTTACAGTCTAGTTTTATAAGTAAGGCTATAAAAAAATTACTAAAATACTGTCTGAAACTACTACAAATTTAAAAAAAACAGTAGCCCTAAATTGGCAAAAGAAAGGGAAGTGCCAAAATGGCCTTCCGTTCAATACATTTTTTGAGGGCACAAAGGCCACTGAACTTAAGTCAAGTAGGATTTTGTGTAATTCTGCTTGGGATTCATATATAAACTTATTAGCCACAGAAAGAAAAAACAGTTTAACGTGATAACTATTTATTTGTTCAGAAAATTCATTTTTTTGGCAAAAGCTGCCTCTACATTTTTATTTGTATGAACTGCCCTGTGTGGCTGCTGGCTTGCTGGCATGAGGGTAACTTTTGTGCTCACAGGTTCAGAAAAGAACACGGCTGTCATCACTGAGACGCTTAGAGAGCATTTCAGCACTTGGCAGACAGGGGGTAGCCGTGCACTGAGAGATGGAGAGATCCCTGACTGGGAAATTAAACCCTGGCAGTCCAGCCAATGCATTGACTGTGGATGGACTGCCAGATTCGATTCGAGCCTGCGAGGAAGTAGCCTCCTGCAGTGAAGGTATTGGCTTTAATTGCTACGTTATGGGACCACTTTGTTCAATTTTAATAGCATATGTTGTACACAATTTAACATAAACTAAACTTGAAATATAGTTCCCATGTATAAAATACAAAATGCTGAGGTGCTGTGTTGCATTTTACGGATGAACTGAAAAAAACATCAACTTTTATTTTTATCAGAAGATGGACAAGTAATGACAGTAAACACTAGTACAATGCAGAAACGTATTTTCTACTGTCTTGGTTTCTTGGTTAAAAAAATAAAGGAAGTTAAAAGTAAAAACAGTAAAAAGCAAACACCAAAATAAATTGCTTCACACTGATGTTTGCACCGAATCCCGCCTCAGTTCTCACTGTGC
The DNA here is from genome assembly GCF_017654505.1 of Polyodon spathula. Classification (NCBI taxonomy): domain Eukaryota; kingdom Metazoa; phylum Chordata; class Actinopteri; order Acipenseriformes; family Polyodontidae; genus Polyodon; species Polyodon spathula. Next base: position 69,959,093 of record NC_054534.1, read on the forward strand.
TACAGATAGTGTTTATGTGCTACTCAAGTAACACTTAACAGCAGTCGTAGCAGTAGGTAGCACTGAAGAAAAATTCAGTTTGACAGTTTTTTGCTATGCATTTAAAATTGTGCAAGTAGGGGCTAATTCTATGTTTGTTTCCACAATTGCGGAATCACGTTTTTCTCGAAGGACTAATTAGTGGTCTGCTTGTCTGTGTTATGTAGAGTATTATTTTATTAGTTATGTATTTTAAATATTTATAATTCCTTTTTATATGCTTTTATGTGTCTGCTGTGTCTTTCCATCTGCCATTTCTCTGTCTTGTTTTTCTTTTTCTATTTTCTTTTTCAATTTAAGACTGTAATTTATATATTGTTATATTTTGTTTAATTTCTGTAAGTCGCTTTGGGTAAAAGTGTCTACTGAATACTAATTAAAAGAAGAAACATTGACATTTGGAGCATCAAGGCTCCTGTAATACAATACTGGCTGAAAAAAGAACTGGTTTTTACTTTGTCAAAACAGTTTAATAGTTTTATAGTATGCAAAGAAAGTCACTGAAATAGTCTGATTCAGACCCTGTGGGGCCAGATTAAGTCAAGACTTTGGCGCCGCAATACCCATTGTAAATTATAGGGAAGAAGGTACGTTGCGTTTTGATTTAATCCGTCCAGATATGTGGTTTTAACATTAGCTGTTGTATATTTTACTGAAAATACATGAGAAACATTTCACTTTTATACTTTGTTTGTTGACTTATTTATATGTGTTTTATAGGGTGGTTGTGGCCGGTGCAAGGCTATGTTGCTTACTGTGCTGTGTGTCGCTGCACTCTGCAGGCTCACAAAGATCTTATCGTGCAGTCTCAGAAGCATCTTTCAAACGCCTGGAATGAAAAAAGCAGCAAGAGAACTGCAACCAATTCATCAATATTTTACTGTTAACATTAATAGAGCAAAGAAGCATTGCCTGTTACACAGCAGAGCACTGTTCAATTAGAAAAACATACCATTTATCAGAACTACTACCATCCCTAGATCCCCAATTGACTGTTTTGAAGGCGCGTGCAATTCATCACGCCAAGTGTACTGCATTGATTGTTAACATTTTGGGTCCTGAATTACACAAAGAACTGTTGGCACACATTGGTAACAGTTATTATTCACTTTTCATTGATGAGAGCACTGATATAACGTTAACAGACACTGTCTGTTGTGATCAAATACCCTAGTTCTTTAAAGAAGACAATTCTGTCAACCTTATTTAAATTGACTCCATTGGTTGAGACAGATGCAGAATCCCTTGAAAAAGCTCTGTGTACAGCACTGGAAGAAGTTGGCCTGGATTTAGAAAAAAAGTACATTGGTGTTGATGTGGCAAGTGTAATGATAGGATACAACCGTTCAGTGTACAGCCTGCTAAAGGAAAAGGTCCCTGTGGCAAAGTGGCTGCTGAAAGTGAGCAGGTGCAGAGGTGATGCATTGCAGGATTAATCGCAGGCAGACAGTTGTAATCCAGTTTAGAAAAGGGGTGCTTTACTTATATTCCAGGTCTGATGACTTTAAACAATAATCCCAGGCAATACTCAGCAATGTGTATTGCACTGTTTAATAACAATGTTGCAGTCCCAAATAATAAACACAGTTTGCACATCCACAATATATCATACATGGTCACCAAATCCGGGTGCATGCTGTAGTGCTTGTGGTGCGTGATTACAGGTTATTTTCAGTGACTGTAGTGCAGTGTTGAGCCGGCTTTTAGTGCTGGTCCAAGGCGACAGCTCCGGATACGTGTTTAGCAGTCTAGTGTTACACAAACACACAGTTACTATACAAACATGAACAAACAAACAAAACTCGCAAATACTTTTATAACGCTTTCTCTGCATCTCTCGCAGTCCTTCTAGTTTCTCAACACAAACCAAGCGAAGGAAAAGATCTACAATTCTCCGTCCCTGTATGAATTGTCAGGTCAGCTCGTCCAAAGATTTCCACTTTCGCTACTTAGCGCCCTTACAGGTCGGGAGGGAGATTTCCAACCAGAACTCACTATATTTCTGTCACACCCCCATATTATGTTTCTCTCAGGGCTTGCACTAGCCATCTTCTTTACCTGCAAGTGACAAGTCATTACTTTCTACATCTTCCATTTTATGCCCAGAATTTTTAATTTTTCTAATCTTTCGATGCTAATTATTGTGTCTTGTGACATTAAAAAAGTAATGTACACAAATAATGTAAAAAGACCAGTTTCTGTATTTAAGCTACATCTTTCATTCATATGTTTAGGGTTAAAATGATAGTTGTTTTACCCATGCAAACACAGTTTTATTGAACATGTTCATTTAATGGAGGATCGCATCTTTAATGTCCTCAATACATTGAAGCAATACTTCATCAGCTTTCAGTTTTTTACAGATGAAGTTGGTTTCTAGAGGGGAAAGGCTCAAAGTACCCTTATTGTACCTACAAACCCATTCTATTCATCCCCACAAAAGAATAAATAGACCTAATATATAATGTGTGTAAAGAAAAGTAATCGGCCGACCAGCGCGACCTCTTAATGTGCTGCCATGAATGAACAAAACCACTACATTAAATAGACAGTTTATTGAATATTTTAACAGTTGCAATTAATTTCTGAAAATAAATTGCCCTGGTTACAGCAACAAAGCAAATATTTACATTATCACATCTTTCATGTAAAACATTCTTTCCTCTTCACTATATTTTAATCACAAATTCAAGTTTTAAAGCAGGAACCCTCTTTTTAGTGTTTGAACGAACAAATGCTGCTTGAAATCTATTCAGAGGTAAACGTGTATTCTTATATTCACGCCAGTACTATAGTCAATAATTGACAGTATCATGCATAGGCTAAATGACAAAATAAACAACGCACCCTGAAATAAGTAATTCACTCTGTGTGTTTACATGGAATGGCATTGTGGTGTCGTCAGGCCAGAAGCAGGAACATAATCAAGCAGGCAGGTAATGAGGGGCAAAGGTGCAGCGGTGCTGCGTTTATTTACACCAAAATCAAATAAAAGGTTTAAACAAAGCAATTGCTCACAGAGCAAATAAAACAGATAAACAAAGTCTCAAACCCAAAATAACCTTAACCAATATGGTGTTGGAGCTTCCAGCACTCGTAGCATTTGTTTTTACTTTTCATTTAGTTTAGTTTTGTTCTGTTTTTGCTTTCCTTCTCCAGTCTCTCTCTCACACACGTTCCTCCTCCGAACAACCCACCTCTAGCAGGGAGAACTGCAGGCTTGTATCTCGTGGCTGAGGGGTTTAACTAGCTAGTAATTATTCAATTACCCCTCAGCCACAATCTGTACAAGTTTATTAATATGGATGGGGTTTCCCACCCACCCTGTAACACAATTCAAAACCACATGGCTAAGCTGTCACATAAATACAATAAATAAATCATAATACAAAACTAAATACAAAATATGCACAGGGGCGGGGAGTACCCTGTTCTTTAATAAATACAAAATCAAAACAAAACAATAACATGGCGGACAAAACCAAGCATATTTTATGGCAGGGCTTTGCGCTTCCCCCTTTTCATGTAAAGGGCTCCTGGCCCTGTTACACATGAGTTCAAGCTTCATGAAAGTGTTGTTTTTGGAAAACAAAATAAGAATATTTGTTGTAGCTGTTAATTTGATAACAGTGTTTCAAACAGTAGAAAAACTTTGCTGTACGTGACTAAATCAGAATTACTTTCTGGAAACCGGAATTGGTTTGTGCAGGGTAACCACATTGATTTTTGATGAAAATACGTTTTCTTTTCCTTCTGTGCTTTGCTAAAACAAGTACAGAGCTAGATTTTGCAACATGAAAACAGCTGGTGGCAGATACAAAGATGGAGATAAGAAAATTGCTTTGAAATGAAATATGTTGGAAATTGATGTAGGCCTTATGCAAATATTTTGTAAAAAAAATCCTGGCGCCTAAACCAATCCTAAACAAGATATACTAGTTTGTCACAAAAATAGGTATAAAAGTGTGTATTCCAGGAGTCCAGGTTGCTGTTCACGGACAACACCTGCAACCCCATTAGAAGAAGCATTCAGAGTTTGCATTGATCTATATTTATTATTTTATTTTTAAATGGATTTCTCTGTTTTACAAAGAATTGTAAGTATAACCTTATAAAATAGTATGGCTTGAGTCTTGTCTGAACTTTACAGCTTGCATTGATGAGATAAAAAAAAAAAAAACTAAGAAAACAGGAAACACTTTAATCTGTATAGATTCTGAAGATTTGTAAATTGTTGCACATCATTGTGAGCTCTGACAAGCTTTCATTAAAACATTGAGAAACAGTTGTGTTAAAGAATTTGTGTTAATTTTTGTGTTAATACATATTTTTCAGTCCAGAATTTTTAGTTATTGTTGAGTTCTACTTTTGTTAGACCCCCAACAATGTAGTTCTAGCATTGAAAGAATGCTGCTTGAAAATACTTCATACTCACTAAAACATCTTGCTTTGCACTAAATTGGTTTTACCAAAGGTTATCCTGTTTTTTTTTTTTTTTAGAATAAAGAGATTATAAAAGGCATTTTTTTAATTTATTATTTTGGTTTTGATAGTAGGCTATTTACAAAATAATAGTGCTGTAACGAATGGTACAATCTGACCTATGAATGTCACCATATCTACGAGTTTATATTTGATTGAATCCTATTATTTATTTTACCGGTAATCCATACAAATGGAATCAAACATTCACATTTAGTTAAAAAGAATACGTCATATAGAACAGTAATCCATGTTTTTATAATTAAATAAAAAAAAATACACATTTATGTACACGTAATTGATGCTGCTTACGATATATACAGTAAACTTGCATTGCAGCAGCACCTTATTGCGGCCAGTTAAAAAAACTGCAGCTGACTTAGGCAAAACAAAGCTTTATTTAACAGTACTGTTCAAAGCAGGTTATCAGTCACAGTCACATTTTACTACTACTAAAACATACATCAACAGTAGCTTGCACAGTTATTAATTTATTTTTTTGGCTGCCTGGGCATTTAACAAAATAATCCCAAACATCAGAGGGGTTTGAGACATTTCTTTCAATACAGCTTATGCTACACAATGCTTTGCTGTTGAGATGGTGAAGGTTTGCCTCTGGATAACACAAGTTGGAGGGGGGAGGGGTGGATGATGCTCAGTTTTCAAAATTATTAGTGTTAGCATATATTTTGTATGTTTCAAACATATTCTGCTATAGCACTTTGCTTACAATGTATTGTACATTAGGTATTCAGTACATGTTTTACTGAAGCACTACAACTGCTGCTTTGGCATACTATACCCTGCTCCAGTGCACAGCATCGGTGCCTGTGACAGTGCCCGCCCCTGTGAATATTGTCTGTTTTATGTTGCGTGTGGTGTGTTAAATGTTGGTGTATAGGCATTTGTACACGGGATATAAACGGGTCTGTGTTTCACGTGTGTTTAGAAATGTATAATTGTATTTAGGCACGGGATTGTACATCACTTCACGTGCATTTAAAGTAGTTAATATGTGAGCACGAGGTTGCACATAATTAATTCACGTGCTGGGATTCAAGTGAATAATGAATTAGTAATTGAATCCCAGCACAGCAGTATATATAGATGCACGTTTTACTCACTCGGGGTTGGGTGTTCGGTGAATAGGGAACGGGAGAGAGAGGAGCAGGAATAGAGTTTAATATCAATTGCTATTGCGAGCTTGTGGGACCAGCACGATACTTGTTTATTTAAAACTCACAGTGTTTGTTAGTCTGTCTATGTGCTCACCGTGTTTGTTTAGTATAGTCTGTTTTGTGTGTATTTATTTTGACGTAAAGTGCCGTGTCCTGCCTTTTGTCTGTGTAAACCGTTTTATTTTCAATAAACCGGCGCAAGCAAGCGTCCCCACCGTTTCACATCATCTGTCCTGTCTTTGTGTTCATTTCTTTCCTGGTTCTGACGTCACCAACTCGGCCGTCTTTGTGACAGTGCATATAGAGTTGATATGTGTAATGATTTGGTAGTGGATTTTAATACACCAACTTTTGTTTAAGTAATATGCATTCTACAAATCAAAAGATCGAATTTTGCATGCAAGTGACATTTTAATGTGTGATTTTATAGTATGCACCCATTGTCAAACGGTTTTTGTTAAGAGAAAAAAAACAAAAACTGAATGCCGTCTCGAACAAACCTTCAAACTTTCGAACCTTTGAACACAGCCCTACAAAATAAGTTTTATTCTTATACTTTTAATGTGATTCTTTTTTTTGATACTTGTGTTTTTTTTTTTTTTTTTTTCAGGGAATGCAAAGAGCTACTAACGTGACCTATCAGGCACACCATGTCAGCAGAAACAAACGTGGCCAAGTGGTGGGGACAAGAGGCGGATTTCGTGGTTGTACAGTGTGGCTTACAGGTATTTTATTTATCGTTATTATTGTACAACTAAAAAAAGCTGTAGTTCGCTTTCAAGTATGAAATGTAACCATTGCCATATGGCAGTGTTTCCTAAACTTTTTTCAGTGTAGGGGACCACCTTGGTGTTTGGATTTTCCCACGGACCACATGCCAGTCATTGTTTCACAGCATTTTGAAACCAATTTGTATGTGTATGTATAAGTACATGTATAAAGTACAGTACAGTAGAGTCAATTATCCAAATTAACTAGGACTGATACTAGTTTGCCTAATCGGTTTGTATGGATAATTGAATGTTAGAATAACAATTACTGTACCTTTTAATAATGTATAGAATAAAGTTAACATGCACAAGTACTTAGCACACAAGTACCTACTGATGATGTATATCTAGTAACCTATTCTGTCACATTAAGCATACACATTACAAAGCTTTACAAATCATTAAATTAATGCAATTTATTAAAATTAACACCTACAGTTAAGGTAATAAAATACTGTAATTAAATGTACCATATACCAAACTTTTAAAAATCATCAAAGACTACAATTAAGTACAACTTTGACACATTACAAAACTTCAGGAATCATTAAACTTCAAAAATTCAGTAAAATGTTTCTATACTTGGATAATTGCTGTTAATGCATTGTAATAATGCAATTGAAATGAATAAAATAAAAGTTCTTAGCTGCTCCATAACATAGACTTACTGACGTAATAGAAGAAAAATCAAGAACATTTTAATTTGCTTTACTACAACAATTTAAAGCACACAGTGCTCCATCTAAGGTTTTGTGGTCTGAATAATTCTGTAGCTTTCATTTGCCTCAGTCTGCTGGTCCTTTTTTTGTCGGCTAAATGTTGCAGCTGTTTTAGCAGGAGAAGCTGCGTGCCTTTTTTAGCAGGAGAAGAAATGTGCCTTTTTTCTTTTACAAAGCATACCTGTAATAAAAGAAAACAGATGAAGTGGAAAAATGCAGACTACATACATATTGTAGTGATCTCAGTTAACGCAGACAGGCACATCATGCAGGGTGAGGCAATCCACACACAGGCTGAGGGTGGGCGCGAACCCGTGACTAAACTCTCGCACTAAAGCATAGCAACGATACCGCTGTACAAAAGAGCCGGCTGTACATTGCACCCCGCGGTGACTGAGAACCGGTGGACCCGTACCATATGGTCGCGAGGTTACCGCACTGGTGCCGTCCTTACCACACCGGTACTAAACTGACCCGACAGCGTACCGTACCTGGTGCTAAGTCGTCAAACTGATCCGCTACTGTCCCAAGAATGTCCCGATGCTGACTTGGTTTCTACTTGGGCAGCAACTGTACAACTTCATAATGTACACTGCATTGCTTACTTCTTGCATCATGCCCGGGTTTTATCTCAGTGAGACATGCAAGGACACTCATGGCCAAGCATGGTTGTGCTCTTCCTGCCTAGGGCCAGACACCAAGGAGGCACCCATTCTATTCCTAGCTGTAACCTTCTATTAGAGCGGTGGCTCTGTTCTCACCCCAGGGTTCTGTGTACCAAGGGAGAGTGGACAATGCACCTGGGAAAGTCTTCCTGGGATCATTTGACAACAGCTCCTTTTGTTTCCCGGTCGATGGACACCCTATAGAGGCTGCATGATGTGGAGAATCTGGGCCTGGCCCATTTTCTGTCGGTCAAGGCTTCTATTGTCGCCTTGGTCAAGGTGCCTAATTTAGCACTCCTGTCGGACGCTACCTGCCCCAACAAGCTGTGCTGGGTCTCTGAGGTGATCCTGCCTATTCCGCCAGTGCATTCACTGCAAGGCTAGGCATCTACAATAGCACCCTGGTAGCCTACCATTGCCATTTGCTGAGGTCCCTTTCTGAGAGGTACAGGCCCTCACCACAAGTTAGATGAGCTGCACCTGGTTAACAAGATCCTGCTCTGTGTGTCCAAGCTGAACGGACAGCAAACTGACAGCCTAAGCCCCAACAGCCTTTTTCAAAGAAGTGAAATCCCGCTCCATGTCAAAGGTCTATCTGGCAGCCATTTTGGCTTCCCATGTCTCCCCAGGAGCTCACTTCGTGGCGGTACAATTTGTGAAGTGCTCAGCGACTTTGGCCGCTTATGAGGACATTGTTCCTCGCTGGAGGCTAAAAGTGGTGCTTGATGCGTTTCATGAAGCCTTCTTTTGAGCCCCTGCATTCAGCTGAGCTTTTTTGTCGGCGTTCCTGCTTGCTATCATCTCCGCAAAGCAGGTGAGTGAGACGCAGGCATTCTCTATAGCGAAAGCCTACTTATTTTTTTTTTTTTTTTTTACAGAGGCCAAGGTCAAAGGTCACACTCTGTACCAGTCCTGCCTTTTTGCAGAGGATGATCTCTGCATTCCTTGTCAACTATGCAGAATTGGAGGCTTTCCATCTACCTCCTTTTCAGTCTGACAGACAGCAGCAGCTCCATACGCTCTGGCGTACTGTGTTGACAGGACATAAATCCCCTGTTCAGCCCTGTCCTAAGCAACGGCTGTCCACGTGGATAGCAGACGCGATCAGGACTGCCTATGAGCTGCCCAACTTGCCCCCTCCAGAAAAGCTCACTGCCTATTCCATCAGGGGCATGGCAGCTTCATGGGCTTTGTTCCAGGGTGTGGGCTACTCCCTACAGACTGAATGTTGTGGATCCTCAAAACCCTGGCTTATGAACTAGAATGTTAGGGGCGGCTTCCCTGTTGACCTTTACACACAGGCATAGAGGTGAGTTTCTCCCTCAGTGTTTTCACCCTAGCCACTTGTTACTGGGGTTCCATGTGGTAAAGCACAGGGCAGCCTCTTGGCTTAGCCTTTTAACATCCCAGTCATTCTGCAATCTTGCCCTTGTGATGGCTTTGGTACACTCACCCAAATGGTAATGGTTACTTGAAAGGGAATGTTAGGTTATTGTCATAACCCAGGTTCCTTGGAATAGAAATGTAACCATTAGCTTTCAAGGTCGTTGCATCCTTGATTGCAGCAGGCTTGAAGGAAAAATGACACAGATCTGTGAGCGAAGTCCTTTTGTGCCTTCGGGGGGTGGGTCACAACTACGTCACAGGCTCTAGGGCTGCAACGAAGGGTACATTTTGACCTTCGACGGTTCGGAACACATTTGCATAATTTATTAGTGATGGTACCGTAGCTACTTGTTTTTATTTGATTGAAAATCCTATTATTTTACAGGTAATCCATATAAATGGAATAAAACATTCACATGTAGTTTTAAAAATACGTTACAGGTACTCCTCAGGTATTCTGTACAGCCAGGTGGCAGAGCAGAGAGTCTTTTGTTGACTATATCTGGTTGCTCTTTTTTATGTTCTACATTTAATTTTTCATTACTGTTTTTTTATTATGGTAAATTACTGCGCTTATTTAGGCACTGTATGATTTGACTGGGGAAAGATAACATTTTCACTTCCTTTTTAGCTTCATTATTGAGCTTGCTGCTTTATTTTAATTGATTTCTTTTATGTTAATTTTCAGGGCATTTTGTTAATACACATCTATGTTTGTTTTTCACTTCTGCATTTTTTGAATGCAACGGTTACTTTTAACCTTTTTTTTTTTTTTTAACACAGCAGTACTCGCACACATTTACCACCATCATAACTGTTGCATGAAACTGCAGTGTAATAATCCAGCACTGCTGCACTTAAGCATTTGTATGTCCGCTGACAACAGCTGATATCGCACCTTTCTTCTTAAAGGCTTACAGCATCTATAAATGAACCCCCAATATCTCTCACAAGCACCTGGGTACATATTGTTACGATATCACAACAAAAGGAATACGCTTTTTTTTTTTTTTTTTTTTTTTTTTTTTGGTGCATATCTATAGTATGTTGTACTGTCACCTTACAGTACAATAACACGACAAAAAATGTACTTAATGGTAATACCCGAAAATAGTCTTAATTTTTTTTAATGAATTAGCCGACGCAGATATAGTATTAGGAGGTGGATTGCGTCGATCACCGGCTTATTTCGGCCCCCTGCATTCATTGTCACTATTTTAGCTTTGAAAATAATTGGTTATTTTTTAGCACTCATTTAATGTTTTAGCCTCTCTAAGTGCTCAACACAGAAAACCCGCCCCTTCAGCTCTCTGATTGGTTAAATGTTGTGTCAAGACGCAACACAGCTGTCATGTGGTCCCAACATTTTTTTTTTTTTCGTCACCCAGCAAAGCACAACTGATCTAGTCTGCTAGAAGCGCAATCAATCCATATTGTTAAAAGGCACAGTAGCATCTGCAAGATGGGCGGATCGAGTTTTTTCAGCCGGATGGTGACAGCCACTTTGCCGTGCCTGGGGAAAACCCTGCGTTATATTGAACAGTAATCTTGTTTTTATGACTTAAATAAAAATACACGTTGTTTACTTACACGTAATTGAGCCAGCTTGCGATCTATACAGTGCGCTTGCATTGCACCAGCACCAACTGCAGGGGACAAAGCTTTATTTAATAGTCACCATTCCAAGCAGGTTATCAGTCACATTTTATTACTACTAAAATATTAATAACACTAATAATAATATGAACTTATGCTTGTCAAGTGACCCCAGAGATTGGTTATGCCTCCATGATATGAGTCGCTTGCACAGTTTGCATTAAACTTTTTTTTTGGTCGCCTGGGCATTTAACAAAAAAATTCCAAACAGCAGAGGTGTTTCGAGACATTTCTTTTCGTACAGCTTACGCTGTACAATGCTTTGCTGTCGAGATGGCAAATGAAGAAATTAAAGATAACACGAGCTGGGGTGGGGAGGGGATGGCGGTGCTCAGTTTTCAAAATTATTAGTGCTAACGTATATTTTTTATGTTTCAAACATATTCTGCTGTACACTAGGCATTCAGTACATATTTTACTGAAACAATACAGCCACAAGCCCACTGCTTTGGATACTATACCCTTCTCCGTACACGGCAGCGGCGATAGAGTTGCTACTAGAACGATTTGGTAGGGGATTTCAGTAACATTTGTTTACGTAATCTGCATTATACAAATCAAAAAGATTGAATTTTGCATGCAACTGATAAGTAACGTGTGATTTTGTAGCATTCACACATTGTCAAACAGTTTCTGTTAACAGGAAGAAATAAAAAAAAATCACAAAACCTAAGTTCAATCAATTCCAACATGATTTTTGTAAAATCTGTATAGGGTGGATATTAATTTGAAAAACTCAAGTGCTGCTCCCTGGTCCACAATCAGTTTCAGTGTTGTAAAGTAGGTCAACCTCGCTCGCATGGTCTAGCTCCACTTGATTTTAAAATCTTGGCAAGCTTATCACTATTAATCTGTATAAATATTTAAAAGCGGTGCAATTCCTAATTTGGTTATGTAGAATATAAAAATACATATTTTAATTTGATTTACGTTTTGTTTTACATCATTTTGAATGCAGCTGACATTGTTTATTTATAGCTGTTTACAGAATTAGAAGTATTCTGGCTTAGTAATATGAAAAGTTGTTGGTTTTAGTAGAAATGCTTATTTTGTTCCACTAGGCCACTAAACATTTTAAACTTATAAATAAACAATTACCTTAAACATTATTGTAATATGTTGCCTAAAACATAATAACACAGTATATTCATCATCAAGTTGAGGTCTTGCATGTAAACCACAGGAACACATTTAAAGTTTGTAGCTTTGTGTTACAGTATATACACTGAGGTTTGAGGTAGAGGCTACATCTGCTCTTTTGCAACACCAAGTGGATGTAAGCTAAAGCAATTTTTTAAATACCATTTTTATACCAATACAGTACCAATATCATTTAATTTTAATAGCAAAACTGTATTTATCTTAACTATTTAAATTGTGGGGAAACCAATATTTCTAGAAATATATTTTAAGGGCAATTCTCATACCTCCCAGTAAATTAGCATTATGCCACATTCACTCTAGCTTTCAGAGGTAAAGAGGACATGAAAATTGGAAGGTCTCAAACCTACAGTACAAAAGTACAGTTTGGGATGTAGTTGTTGTGGCCCTTCTTAATATGCACACTAACTAATAGATACTTTTAGAACGATTTTTAGATTTGAGTAAACTGTTAGCCATTAATTAAAATCAATAAAATTATTATGTAAACAATTTGTCAACATATAATACATACTGGTAATAATTTTATTATGCACATGTGATTCATTTGTTTAAATCTGTGAATGAAATTCATCCACCTGAAATGGTCACATTCTGCATGAGTTTAGCATGGATCAGGAATTTTAACTCCATCCATGCTGTTAAGTAATTGACAATAACAATAATTTTACTAAAACCATACATTTTAAATAATAATAATGCAAAATAATATAAAATACACACAGGGTGAGGTGTACCCCATCACAACAACCCAACACATTCCAAAACGAAGATGGGAGCGTGGATCCAGGATCGGATCCCTTTTGCTGGTTTCTTTGTGTTATTTCTGTATCTGTTTTACAGTTCAGTGTTTTATAGTTATGGATGTTGTTTTTTTTCTTTTTTCCTCTCAGGTCTGTCTGGAGCAGGCAAGACCACGGTGAGCATGGCTATAGAGGAGTATCTGGTTTGTCACGGCATTCCCTGCTACACTCTGGATGGCGACAATATCCGCCAAGGTCTGAACAAAAATCTTGGCTTCACTCCAGAAGACAGAGAAGAAAATATCCGCCGGATTGCTGAAGTGGCAAGGCTTTTTGCAGATGCGGGTCTTGTTTGCATTGCCAGTTTTATTTCTCCGTATAACAGGGTAAGACTCTCGGATTTGGTTCAGAATGGGTGGGGGTAACCTCTCAAATTAAGAGTGTTTAACAACGGAATGTTCTAGATATTGTGATTTTTAAAAATGTCTGTATAAGGTAATGGCTTTAGAGACCAGCATACATATTCTAGGTATTTCTTAGCTTTGTGTAATTGTTTGTAATTGTGTTGAACCATACATTCAAATCATTTTAATGATAGCTTTTCACAAGAAAAACACTTAGATTTGTTATATGCATGTTTTAACTTTTTAAACACGAACAAATATAGCAATTAAATAATTGTTTCAAGGTAGAACGAAATGTGACTACTGTCTTTGCAGCACTGTTTTAAACAAACGTTATGTCTAGTGATGCTCAAATAGTCTAATAAAATGTAATGTTAGTTAATAATGTGGTGAAGCTCTGGGAAGAATCGTTGATGAAAGGTACATAAGTCCTAGAATTCAGTGCAGTATTTTTCCATTTTAACAGTGGTCAGGGGAAAATGTAGTCCAGAGTCTTAACCAGGGGGTAATCAGGACTACATTAACCAAGAGGCACTGTGCTTGGTGATTGGGTCATCAGTGGGAAACACCTGAGGCTAAGCTATAGATACAAGGGGAAACCCTGTGGTCTGGGTATGGGTTAGGCCTGTTACCTAAGCGTAGACTGGGAGACAACTCATGGTAATGAGGATCATTACATGTACAGTTTGTATTGTAATTTACGTTGTGGTTTCAATCGGTAAACGGCTTAGCCGTCCGATTTATTGGATAACACTAAATCCAAAGTTTAGTTAGTGCTCCTGAGAGGAGTTAGGTTTTGTTTACTTTGTTTGTGTTTCTGTAAAGGAATAAAAATATAGGCACTGCCCTGTTTAAAACAGGAGTTACTGTTTTGAGAGTCTTTTCTTACACTAGAAGACAGTGACAACACATCCGTATGTGGCAAGCAAGCCCCACTTTGCCACAATATATAAATCAATTGGGAGTTTGTATGTCTGGTGTATATTTTGACTAGATGGGGAGGATTTTAGGTCACATAATGGCTGCAGCTGTATTAATGATAGCTTTGTTTTATTAATATTTATAATGGTAATATTATTCACAAAAATTTAAATAGTAGGGTACAAAAGTGTTTGTGTAACATTTTGCAGAATCTTACAAGTAAACTAAAACTAAATTAAATGTTTATAATTAATTTATAATTTATTATTATTATTATTATCATTATTTTAATTCAGGACCGTGTGAATGCCAGGAAGATCCATGAAGCCACAGGCCTGCCATTCTTTGAGGTGTTTGTTGATGCTCCATTGGATGTTTGTGAACAGAGGGATGTCAAAGGATTGTATAAAAGAGCCAGAGCGGGAGAAATAAGAGGTAGGTCTGTTTTAGTGTCATCTCTTGGTTTTGACAAAACAGTAACTTTTAAGTACCACTGAAAATGAAGTCTTGTTATATGGAGGTGCCTCTCCATATGTCACACTAGAGTTTTACATATATCTAGAGAACCACTTTATGTGATCAAATTTGTAATTGCATTTTTAAACAACAAGGTGATCATATGATATAGTATATAGCTTGTTCAACCATATAATTGATAAGTGTTTTTTTATTTAATATCCAATGAAATAATGGCTTTACTCTGAGAATGCAAATTAATCATAATTATCTATCACTTTACATAGTGTTGCTGCCCTGTCCAAGTCTCCTGAATGTGTGCTACAAACATAGGGACAGTATTTTCCTATTTATTTGAGCCTATGTTTTCTATTTCGTGAATAAAACTTGATAGAACATTATTTGCAATGGAAAGGATATGTACAACTGCTGAATAACTGCAATTTGGAGAATTGGGTAGTCTCATGTATTTTACTCCCTTTATAGGATTTACTGGCATCGACTCAGAGTATGAAAAGCCAGAAGCTCCAGAACTGGTGTTAAAGACGGATTCCTCTAGTGTAAATGAATGTATCCAACAGGTTATTGACCTTTTGCAAGAAAAGGTAAGTATATTTTACAGTCTTCCAGCAGTAAACCCCATCCATGAAGACACTACCTTGACGGGTTGATTGAACTTGCGAGTCCGTACGATCCCGGAGGCTATGCTGGCGGGAGTGTATTCTTCTAGTAGGTTGTACCAAATCAGACAGATTCTGGGTGAGTATCCAGACTAGAGATGTCTCCTGCGTTATTAGCAGTTAGTTTTAATGTTTAATGTCCAGTAAACGAAGTAGATGAAGAAGACAACGATAGCTTTTACGAACTACTCCAACAAACCAGTAAAAAAATACAAATGCATAACCGTACATTATTTGCAGGAACCTTGAAGCTCAAGCTAAGGAGAAACAAACTAAAAGTTGCTGTGTGGCAAAGTGGCTGCTGATAATGAACAGGTGCAGAGGTGATGCAGTGCAGGAATAAACACAGACAGACAATTTGTAATCCGGTTTTGAAAAGGACACTTTATTTTGTAATCCTGGTCTGGTGACCAAATAATAAGCTCTGGTAATACACAGCAATATGTAAAACACGGAGAATAAAAACAGGGATTGCAGTCCTAAATAATAGCCAAGTTATCTGCCCCACAATAATACTGGCCACAGACACCCGTCCCGGTGCGTGCAGTAGTGCTCGTGGTGGGTGATAACAATTTGTTATATTTCGTGACAGTTTTAGTGTAATGATGATCCGGTTTGGTGCTGGCCCAATGCGACAGCCCCGGATCCATGTTAGCTGTCTGGTGGTTCAAAATCTCTGGCCCCTTTATGCTAACACGCTTGACCCCTTGGTAAACAATTGCAGGTGTCACTATTGCCTGCAGCTATTATCTCGTTTACCTTCCGGGTCAATACGTTCCTGCAACAGAGTCTCGCCTTCTTCCAGGGTGACCGACTTCCCGACCCAGGAAATGATTTACCCACTGTGGTTTCTTTTTCTTTTAGTTTACCATTTCTCATTTTTGGGATAAATTTATCCTGCATTTCTAACATTTATATCCCTAAATTTAATCGACTTGTTTTCAGCTTCATTAGCTATTAGTATTCTGTCCTGCTTCTGCTGCATTACTTTGTAATTTGCTCTTCTGTAATTGTATGTCATTGTCTTTGATTTATACACTGCCCTTGATTTATTTGCCACAAACTTTATCATATTATGGTCACTTATTCCTAGTGGTTCTATTACCTGCAAGTTGTGTGTCCTTGCTTCATTGTTTAATACCAAATCTAGAATTGTATCTAGTCGGGGCATTTCATCGTTTGTGATTAAAAAAAATCATCCTGCTCTATCATTCTCATGTCTGAACTGTTGTCTGAGGTCATGTGGTCCCAGTTTATGTTCGGGAAGTTGAAGTCTCCCATAATTAGAGTGTGACCTCTTCCTTACTTATTTTTTTTTTAACCTTTCGATGGGCGCTTGAGACCGATAGGAGCCGAGAGAAGCTGAAAAAAAAGGGGGCGGATCTGAGCAATACACATATCCCCTGCACCACAGAGATAACACGGACATAAACAAAGAAGATAGCTGCTTCCGCATCCAGTGCTCAAAGAATATCACAGACATTTGCAGAGCTTTTTGAATTGTTTTAGTAATATCATAATGACTTGGATCGCATTATTAAGGAGTTTGGTTAATAATATGATTAAGGTGATAAAAATGAGTGATCAGCAGAGGATTTATCAGTATGCACAACTATGAAGAGGTATGTGAAAAATACTGCAAACAAGGGGTGGGGCTTGGCTGGAGATGCAGTACTGAGTGTCCTTTTGATATGCAGTGCTTTTTAAACCTGTTTTTACTGTGAAAAACAACTTTTAAATGGCGCATGTAAAATAAACAGCAGGTGTGAAAATAAATTGGACCTGACGCGCCTGACAGGCGCTGAATAAATGGACTGCTAAGGGTTAAACTCATCTCTGTCTTTGGCGTTAACCAGGATTCTGTTATCCCTGTAATGTCAGAATTATCCACATTGACTACGGCTCATAATTCTAGAAAATTATTTCTAATGCTACAATGCTTCAATTTGGTTACACTTTATTTATAGTGTAGCTCACCACATGCTCTCTCCTCCCTGCCTCCCAATTCCCTAGTTTTTAAACTCTGCCTGATTACTTTGTCTTAACTGTTTCCCCCAGTGCACTGGATCTCCTCTTGTTCAGGTGCAGCCCATCTCACATGTACAGGCCACACCCCGTCGAAGATTCCCCAGTGCCCCATAAACATGTGCCCCTGTTCCCAACACAAGTTTTTTAGCCATGTGTTAAAACTTCTAATCCTCGCTTGTCGTTTTGGCCCTGCACGTGGCACCGGCAGTATTTCTAAGAAAACTACGGTGGAAGCTCTTACTTTTTTAATACTTTGCCCTAGTTCTATAAATGTATTTTGCAGAGCCTCCTGACTCTGTTTATCTATGTCGTTTGTTCCCACATGAATAACAACAACTGGATCCTCTCCGGCCCAGGCCAAGAGCCTGTCCACTCGTGTCATTATATTTTGCACCCAGGCACCGGGAAAGCAACAAATCAGTTGCGACTCAGGATCATGGCTACACACCTGACTATCTATGTTACTAATGACAGTCCCTATGACTATTGCTGCCCTCCTTGTATTTCCCCTGGGGGGCTGTGGCCCTGTGGTGCCCTGGCTGCACACCACACCCTCCACTGTGCTTGCTGTGTCCAGTAAGGCAGTCTCTCCGAAGGGAGCAAACCTGTTTGAAACACTCAGCTCTGCAGTAGCTGTTTTGGCAGAGGGTGCACTCCTTTTCCTTCTATTCTGTCCCACTGTAACCCAGTCCCTACCAGGTACTGACTGTTGTTCCTCAAGGCCTGCTGCCCTAGCCCCACGGTCATGCCAGATAAAGTTAAAACCTGCCATTAAGCAACCTCAGTCGTAATACACTTTTCATGTGGACACACCCTAAAAGCAATGGGAAATCCCTTGCAAGATCCTGTCACAGAGAGCACCGCATTTACAGTGGCTTTCTATAACTGTATAAGAAGACACCTAGTTTTAAGGGCTTTGCCCGTGCCACTGTAGCAACTGCTTGAAAGCCGTAGTTATTAAAACCAAAACTCGTCTAAGACAACTGGAAGCTACTAGAGACTGGAAAATGCTGGCAGATGTTAGACAACGGCTTATTTTCCCACCTGAGATTTGCCACCACTAATTTTTGACCTGATATTGTCTTGTGGTCTGGATCAGGATGCCTTGTTTACCTGGTAGAGTTAACAGTGCCATGGGAGGATACTGTGGATGAGGCGTACGAAAAGAAGAAACAGTACGCTCAGCTAGCTGCTGAAGTGGAACAGCGAGGATGGAGAGTCCAGGTTTACCCAGCGGGGTGGGTTGTCAAGGATTTATGGCACACTCCACAACCCGGATTCAGTGGTCAAGAGTTGCCGTGCATAGTGAGGAACTTATCTGAAGCAGCAGAGGAGCGGCGACTGGCTCTGGTTGAGACGAAAAGCTTCTGATTGGGGACTTGAAGCACAGTAGAAATAGAAAACTGTTGATTTAAAGGAAGGTAAGTGAGCTGTGCTTAGCTGAGTGGGGGGACGGAGGGGGTTGATGCTGGGATGCCAGAATCACTGTTGAGCCCTCTTAAGGTGTTGTGGGCTAGTCAACGAAACACCAAGGATGGAAGGTGCCCACTTGAAGACCCCAGAGAAGTATCCTACTTGGCTCAGTTCAAATGGTTATCGTGCTGATGCGCTAGGGAGGCCACACTGTGGTTGATCCCTGGAGCCAGCATTACACTTCAGCCATCAATACCATCAGATGGAAGGAAACGCAGATGGATCACATTAGTTTACAGTAAAAGAAGCTATGTCTTAGTTGGTGCTTATCTTGGCGAAAGCTCAGTCCAATGTCAGCATGAAGTTTTAACACCACTCATGTAGTGGAAATCATGTACAGGACTAAAATTCACCACATATAGGTGGCTTTGAAATTTTGAATGACATCTGTGAAATTTAGCCCCATGCAAATTGTCCATTTCTTTTTATCCCAGATAATTTTATCAGAGGTCCTCCCTGATTTTTGTTACAGAACATCAGGACCTTCTGTGTCTTTTTAGTGTGGTGCAAATAGACTATGTCAATGTTATGTTACAATTGATATATTCACATTGATATAAGCATTTCCGATGTATTTGCCTCAAAGCAATGTCAGCCTGTATGGTTATCTATTATAGAATAGTAAAATTTGTCCTGAGAGTTTACAGTTGGGTAAAGCCTCACAATTGGGGATGGACAAAAGCAATTTAGAGATATAAATGAAAATACATATCACACAAGGTGCAAATAGATTATTCCATCTGATTTTTCAATGGTTCTCTTACTATATCACGGCCCTTGATTTTATATAGAGGATTTATATTGGACCCCGACCCCCGCAATATATTGAATGGGTGGTGTAAATACCTTTTATTGAACAGAAATGAAAATTATTTTGACCTACCAGAGAACGGTCCCTCCCATTTTACTTTATTTTATTTATTTATTTTTTTATATCACCGTTTCTTTTTAGCAGATTCAAAGAATATTATCAAATACAATTGGGTAGTATTGAGTTTGTTGCTTTGTTATCATCTGCATAATAGAACTGTGTTTGGTTAAAAGTGGAGTATTTTATTTCTTGGGTCTTTTCTTGGAGTTGTGAATAGTACGCCCACTAGATGGAGGTATGGGGATGCAGTTGTATTTGATAACATTTAGATTATTTCATTTTTAGATCACCTAAGAATGTATACTGTACCTGAAAAAGTGTCAGGGATGAACGTTTTTACCTGATTCAGGATCCTAGGCTTTTCCCTTCAACAATGTACTATGCATATACAGCAATACACATTGTGCATTCAGGTCTGTTCTCAGTAAGTTGTGAACTTATGTCTCATTAATTGCATTATTTATAAACCGTATTCCTTTGAATTAATGCAGCTGCATTTATTTAAAATTGCAAAAATCATCCATGGCGCTTATTCAAGGACAGTGGTAATTACAAGTACTGTAGTTTTTGAAAGGCACAATTTTTTTTATAGCGTTTTTACTGTATTTGAAGTAGGCGTATACTGAAGTTTATTTCTGCAGATACAACTTGATCAGGATGGCGAAGTCCTACAACTTTAAACTGAAAGCTGTTGAGCTTGCAGATCAGATCAGTGTTTGACCAGATGAGTAGCATGGAGAGGGAAGTAATAGCGAGAGAAATGGCAATTCAGCACTGTTAGTTTATTTTCCCTTTCTTTTTTTACAGCAGTTTAAGAGTCGCAGGGCTGAACTCTTTAATATACGATGTGTTTCTTTGTCTTCAACCAGCAAGACTAGACACTTACGGTCTCCTGATCCAACAAAACAGTAATACATTTAAGAAACTTTAAATAATAATCATACAGCTCCTGCATTACAACTAAAAGGTATTCTTTTTTTGTTTGGATTCCATAAACTTTACAGTAAAATACCGGTATGCTCCAGTGTGTAATTTGTATTATTTTAAATACATTTTATTCAAGTTTATTCAATTAATTTTGTTTCTATTTGTAATGTTTAGCCATACTGTGTTTTGTATGTCTTTCTTTATTAAGTGCTGCATTTTATTTGAGCTGGGTAGGGGACAAAAATGACATGTTTCTATATTGAGGGCGGCATCTTACAAGTCTAATATCTGAGTGTGGCGCTTATTCAGGGGTGGGGGCAATTCAAAGTAATATGGTATATAATTTATTTAACCCTGTCCTTCAACGGCTGATAGTAATGTGTCTTTAGTGATCATTTCAATCATTAGGTTTGTTATTTGCTGCTTTGTGGAGTGCATTTGGTGAAATGAGCTGTAAAGGTTTGTTGCGATTTTACTGGTACTTCTGCTGCTTGAGCAAGGCATATTCACAGTCAACAAAGCCTGAAGCGTGAGGCAGAGCCTCTCTCTGCAGGTAGGTGGATACATCACGCTTTTATCGTAGGTGGTTATTCTTGTCCCAATGCTGTTTATGTAGCACAATCTTTTATTACAAAGTGTGAATTTTACTGTTTGTGTCTACTTTGGTAAAATAACCCCAAACAAAAAAATCACGCTGGAAGTTTAAAAAATTGTATTGGCTGCAATCTCATTCATTTTCCGCTTGCTATGGGTTTGCTCATTAATATTAACCATAGTGGTTTAAGTATAAATAATTATACCAGTACTGCATTGTATGATATCTCTTTTTTTGTAAAATACATCTATTTTGTAGTCTTTTGCATTCATTGAATGGAATAATTGAATATAGTTTTAATACATGCAGTGGTGCATTCCATAGCTACAGTATTGGTATCACCCTGCACTTTTAAGAATGCCTGTTTTTTTAATGCGAGGAGGTTGAGTAATTTAGAGCCATAGAAAGAAATTATGATTTTTGTAATATGTATTTATGCATTGGACTGCAGCATCTGGCTTGGCGTGGTTAATGGGTCTGTTCAGACCATTTATGTTTTTTGCAATACAAGATAGTACTTTTCTAATTGAATAAACATTTACACATACCCATCCTTAGTCCTGTGTTTTGTGTAAATACTTGAAAGTTTAGGCTTAATTTGGAGATCTGGTACTGGAATTATGAACTGAATCATTTTGAGATGCGCCATCTGAATTTTAATAAACATTGCATTGTTGTTCTTACAGTTCCGCTTCTAAATGAATGTATATTTAGAAGTAATCAAACCGTGAACATTTACTGGCATCATTTATGAACATTCTTCCAAATGCACTGACATTTTGTTTTGTTGCACAACAGGACATTGTCCCAGTGGATGCCTCGTATGAAGTTAAAGAGCTGTATGTGCCTGAGAACAAGCTGGACCTGGCAAAGACTGATGCACAAACTTTACCAGCACTGGAGATTAACAAGGTAAGCCACAAATGCATATGGCATCAATGTAGGATTTACAACTTAGTATTCCATTCCTCAAAGGCCAACCTGTGCAAGTCTTGAAACCATTTGAAACTTTAGCATGATCAGTTAAATAATTATAGACCTCTACAGTAATTCGACCACACTTTGTTTAAAAGCATATAACCTTCTGTAGATTTAAGTACTCTATATATGTTTTTGAAGGAAGTGTATAGTCAGAAAGTTTGTTTACTCCTGTATGAACAGACATACTGGCTGATGCATATTGTACTGAGATATATATTCGTATGAGCTTAACATGCAGCCTACAGCACTCTGTATTCCCAGATGGTGTCCCATCCAAGCACTAACCAAGCCCAACATTGCTTTGCTTAAGCATTGCATGGTAAGTTTGATTTGAAGAGCTTTTTGCTGTCAGAGACGTTGCCCAGGGGTCACTACAAGGAAGTAGCTCTTGACCCCCTTGTATTGAGATAACATGACAATACAAGTGCATATATTTCCAAATCGGTTATACTTGAACTTCACTGTTGTCTTATTAAGTAAATGAGGCAGTACAATCAAACATGTTAAGAAACAGGTTGTATTTGTATAAAGTGCCCCTTATTTGCTTCCCTGACTCTCAAAGCCCACTTGTTCTTTTACCCAGTCTTTTAAAATGCAACTATTCTACTGTCCTTTTTTTATGTGAATATTATGCTTACTTTGCACAAGAAAACGCACTGGACTTTTGATGCCCTAATTTTCTTCCTGGCAGGTTGACATGCAGTGGGTTCAGGTTCTGGCAGAAGGCTGGGCCACTCCACTGAATGGCTTCATGAGAGAAAGGGAATACCTTCAGTGTCTCCATTTCGACTGCATCTTGGACGGTAAGAACGGAATGAATATTGGGCCACCAAGGTTTGGACATGGAGCTACTTATGCTTGACCTCTCCTAGCACAAGGTAATGTATAGTATTAATATATAAGGAATTCATACCATGGAGAGATCTAGTAAGTAAATGTTTCAAGGAGATTTACAAATATGTAATATATCATCGAGACAAATGTATCCGGAACACTGAAGCCTGCATTTTGTCACACTTTAAAGTGTGTCCACCTTTACTAGTTACTGTTTGATCAGTTAACATAGCAACTGTAATCTGTCCAGTAGGATATAAACCATGTGTCCAAGACTTTTTGATTGTGGTTGAGGAGGTAAAAGTTTTGTATTTTACTGCCAGTAAATCTTACAAAATGGGCATACTCAACATGGAAACCATTAGAAACACCAAAAAAAAAATTGGAACTCTTAAAGCAAAAATTACACCTGTAGAAATCAAAATTAAAACCCTTTACTTAAAAAAAAAAAAAAAAAAAGTGACTATCAATTTCCATATTGTTTTAATTAAGAATCAAACGTTTTGCACCAGAGTACTGTCTGCATGTATTGTACAAAAGGCAGTGTAAATAAGTTAATTTAGCCTATACATAGAAGTACTCATTTAGCTTACATTTGAGTCTTTGTTGCAAGCACATTGTTTTGAGGTATACAGTCTGCATACGTCCGTTCCAGTAGTCAGTTAAATATTGGTTTTCCACTCGCATCCAATTAAATCAAATGTAATAAATGTGTTTGCATTTACACCACAAGGGGTCCCCTTTGAGTCAAAATCACTGATTGCTGGTAACATTCCTGGAATTGAATATTAAATTATAAATTAAAGAAGGCTATATATATTCTGAAGGTTGCAGAAAGAATCATATAGACAACAAAATGTTCTTTATCACGAGTTGAAAAAATACTGCATTATTTTCTGGGAAGGATGAAAAAAAACCCTTCAAAATGTTTATTAAATATATTATCCCTTGAAGCTGATATAGAAGAATTCCTGCTACATAAATTACGTTTTTGGAATAAAAACTGTATTCAGAACTTCAAAAACCACCTGTCTCTCAATACTGTACAATACAATTTAAGCCATCGGTGCAAGTACTTGTTCTCTTAAGTTAGAAACTCTTGCATATAAGTGGCTTAAACTTAGACATGCCTGTCAAGTTTACAACCTCCTCTGAGAGGTTTCATGCTACCTATTCAGTGAAAAAACCTGTTCATTGTTATCAGAATCAATACCTGGCTGAACTTCAAACACATTTTCGTTGTGTAGTTTGATTTAACTATTACAAAAGCGACACACTCTTGCACTTAACTAACTTTTAAAGGCAAAAAATTGAAATAAAAAAAATAAGTTGAGTTCTAATAATTATATTAGAATACATGATTTACTTTTTTACTTCCCATATAGCATGTTCAGTGACGCTTTCTCTAGCCTGTAGTGCCAGGCCGTTTTTGTTTAAAATGAATTTTCTTTAATTGTATTTGGGGTTGTGTTTTTTGTTCTTGCTTTGCAGGAGGAGTCATTAACTTATCGGTGCCAATCGTACTACCTGTGACAAGCGAGGACAAAGAGAAGCTGGATGGCTGCACTGCCTTTGCTCTGGCCTACGAGGGGTGCCGGGTGGCCATTCTCCGCAACCCTGAGTTTTACGAGCACAGGAAAGAGGAACGTTGTGCGAGGCAGTGGGGGACAACGTGCAAAGAACACCCATACATCAAGGTTACAGCTGAAACCTTTTAAAACCCTGTTTGAAAAAGTCACATTCTGTCTGTGTTGATTGGAGGAGGGTTGCCGTGGCTTATGGGCACCAGCTGGACCAGACTTAATTTTTATCTTTACAAAGAAATTGTAATCTCTTTATCTTTGTTTCTTTGCAGATGTATTATATTATTCCCCACTGCCACCTCCCCTTTTTCTTTTCTGGACTGGATCTTATTAAGAGGCGTTCCGTTTAATACCTTTCTAGATGTTAACTTTATATTTAAGGCTTCTAGTTTTTGGGTTTTATTTTTGATCACATGGTGTCCCTTTAAATATATTTTGAGCCGATTTGCTTTCTTAATCGAACATTAATTGCCAAAGGAAGTTGTTTCCTTTTACCCTCATCTTGATTGAGTTAACAAACAACGTGCATTGATCTCACCTGATTCTGTTTGAACCTGCATTTTGTTCTGGCTCTAGTCGCCAAATTCTATTAATAATTCTATTAACAACTATTAATTAAGGTTTAATGGGAGGGAGAGAGATGTGAAATAAAACCCGAAAACTAGAAGCCCTATTTATATTCAACCAGTTTTAATGCCAGTCTTTTCTCCAGGAAATCATACCACAGTTTGTGGAATTGGTTGCATGTGGAGCTTTACATTTTATACTACTCCCTTTTCCATCCACCGAGCAGAGAGGTAGCACACGCTGTGATACTCCAAGTTTCTCTCATTGCCCTTTGAGCATACCCCTATCCTGAGAATATAGTCTCTGAACTATCATTACATTTTTGGCCTCATTTCTGAAAGGTTGCTGTGTCAAGTGGATTTTGTGTGTACACAGAAACTGAAGTGGTCCAAGCTAAATGTATTCATTTTGAATACAAATAGACAGAATGGATGTTGTAATTCAGATGTTTTATTGTCCTAGCATGGCAGGACTAGTGTGTGTTAGAAATATTATTTTGACTAGTCTTAAACAGACTAAGTATACAAATATTAATCAAATATTTGATCTATGGCCCGTGCAGCACACATTCTGTTTCATAACAGAAAACAACCTAGCACCAAGACCAAGATTAAATATAATATTATCCACCCACTTTGCTTAGCATTTACTAACCTTTTGCAGACGTTTTAAAGAAAAATATATATATATATATATATATATATATATATATATATATATATATATATATATATATATATATATATATATATATATATATATGATTTTGGTGAATACCTATAACACTATACACTATAAGGCTGACCTATATAATACAGCAGTATATGTAGTATTTCATAAACCCAGGACTCCAGGCAAACTTTTTGGCTTAGGAACAAATGGCTTCTAGGCCAAAGAAAATTGGTTGTCAAATCCAGTTGCTGGTGCCACTTCAGGAGCAAGTTGGTTGCCATCATATTCAACTGCTTAAAATACAACAACTTGAAAATTAAGCTAAAACAGTAGCTTTATTATTTGTTGCCTCATTCTGCTGAATGGTTTATCTATGCAGTTGACTGCAATTAACTCAGCATATTTATATTTAAAATATTTTGCAATTGTGTATGGAATTGGTGACCGCATCTTTTTAATTGTATACAGTTGTAATTTGGGAAATAGCATGCTGCAGCTCCCATTCTCAGTGTTAGTGAAATCCTGATCTGATAGCATGTAACACAGACTGTTATGATTTACATGTTACCATTTATTTTTCAGTAGAAACAAGTTTAAATTGCAGTGAATGCTAATTACAATATTGAATACACCACTGCAAGCACATTGCCATATATTTTAGATATTTTCATTTGCGCAATTTGAGAGCTACATTTTTTTTTTTTTTTTTTTTTTTTTACTGCAATCAAGTAAGCTGCAGTCCATTTCATTTAACTCCCTGAATGTTTTTTTTTTTTTCCTCAGCAATACACTTCCTAGTAATTGCATTCTGCTTTTACCTTTCTTAAAATGATCAGTTTGAGAAATGAACTTACTCGTGTGTGTCCAACAGCCCTGTGTTGGTACACAACTCCTGCTACATTACTGTTTTTGATTATGCTAAAGTATTAAATGATTTGCTTCTGTGGCTAAAGAGATATGATCAGCTCATCATCTAACTAAGGAATCTGCTGTGTAATAAATCATCCCTTAAACTCCTGACGGTAAACAATGTAACCAAATCTGTTACATCTGGGATAATTGCAGCTGCTAAAGAAGATGCACCAGATGACTCGAAACTTTCTTAGCACCCTACGCTTTGACTGGTGAAAGATGAAGTTGTTTTTTTTTAGTTTAATCGATCTTTTTGCTGCATTACAGCCCTTTTTATTATTTATTACAATCATTTACTTTAAGTTGTCGGGGCATTTTGTTAATGGCACGTGTGCAACACAGCCCTTAAGTGTAATTTAATTTTAGTTTTCTGCTGTTATTTCTTGATTGCAGCTGTTCATTTTAAGCTACATTTTTACACAACAGTACTCACTCTGGTTTGGTCACTATCACAACTGTTGCATGAAACTGGGGTTAATGTTTTGTGCTGATGTTAGTACAGCACCTCTCTCCACTTACAAACATTTGTATTCGATCAAATTGTTAGTCCTCCTTGCACTGCAGTTTACTAAAACATGTGATATGCATTTTCTTTTCTTTTTTTTTTTTTTTAATATACAGACTGACGTCATTGCGCATTCATAAATATTGCCATCAGTTTTTAAAGGGAGAGGCAGCATTTTTGTGTTTCAGGCGGCTAACCCCAAAAAAACAGTTACATTTGCGACCATTTTAGTCAGTCTGGAGCCCTGCATAAACCACTTTTTTTACTTTAAGTGTAATATTTTCTCCTGTAAGACTTTTTCTCAATAGCATCCAGTTAATGTATATTCCAAATCATTTAAAACTAAACCTAATACTTCATGTACGGTATCACATTTATAAGTAAATGAGTCCAGTGATCAAGAAAACAACTAAAATACATCAAAATATTTGATGTGTGGAGACGAACGACTTCCTGTATGGCTGGATAAAAAACTACAAGATTTTAGACTCATTTGACAATTTGTGGTTGTATTAAGATGTCCCTATTTATTACATTATTTTTTTTACATAGACAAAGCGTTAATCTTTTGGCAGGCAGAAACGGATTCTTGCTAAAATTCCTAGTATGCATTTCAATTTAGAGTTTAGTGAGAGTTAAGTGCCACATTGTAAGTTCTTGTTGGTTATGATATTAACACAATTCAAGACAACATAGTTCAGACACCTACAAACTTTTATACCCATATAGGGTACAAACTGCATTATTTATTAAGTTTTGTATCCTAAACTTATGCACTGTTCAGTAGGTGTATACTGTGCACTGGTTAATTCCAATGCAAGTTATTTTGTAAAGATAACAGAACATATCACTTCAGGTGTCAGAGAACTACAAAACATGAAAATGTAAGGCATGTACCAGGGTCAATTTATAAATGGAGGCGTGTCTAAACACCACTGCTGTTTTGACCAGTGCCAGTTGATCAATTGAATAAGCACCATTACATTAATCCTTTTACCCACCATTGTAACAGACCTTGCTTGTAACCAGTAAGGTGCCCTTATTTACATTTTTACATGTACTGATAAGGGTCACTACCTTTTCATGACACTGGTGCTGTTCATTTTCTTAACCCTGTTGTAGATGGTAATGGAGAGTGGAGACTGGCTTGTTGGTGGTGATCTTCAAGTTCTAGATCGAATCTATTGGCATGATGGTCTCGACCAGTATCGTCTCACTCCTGCTGAACTGAAGCACAAATTCAAGGAGCTGAAAGCTGGTACAGTGAATATATATTTCCTTTGAATGTGTGCAACATTTTTTGTTTTTTTATCAGATGTGACTCATGGAAATGATAAGAATAAATAAACCGGTCAAAACAACCAATATGCCGGCAAGCAATTTAGTAGGATATCATTATGCTCAACCTTAACAAAGGTAGTTGTTGCCTCTTTTCTTCACAAATAGTTTGTCAGATTTATCTAGCTGATTTTTTAAAATACAAACACTTGCTTTGTTGTGCATTTTTAATAGACATGGTCTTTTGTGCAGGTTCCCCTTTGTCAATTTATTCTTTTTCACATCTTTTTCTAGATGCTGTGTTTGCATTCCAGCTACGTAACCCTGTACACAATGGACATGCCTTGTTGATGCAGGACACCCACAAACGGCTAATTGATCTCGGCTACAGGCGCCCAGTCCTTCTGCTCCATCCTCTTGGCGGCTGGACCAAGGATGACGATGTTCCACTTCCATGGCGTATGAAGCAACATGCAGCAGTGCTGGAGGAAGGCATTCTTAACCCAGAGAATACCGTAGTGGCTATTTTCCCATCTCCCATGATGTACGCTGGGCCAACTGAGGTAAATAACACCTTAATAACCACTGTTTGTGATTTGTGAAAGTTTTGAATTGTCAACAGCAGAAAAAAATGAGGATGAGAGTAAAATGCAACAGCTAATTCACAGAGATATTTCTTTTTCACTCATGAGTGCTTTACCAAAACAAAGTGCTGCTGCTTTTCAGTTAATACAGTTTAATTTTTAAATTAAGTCAATGTGTTGAACAAAAGGTGTTGGAATAAGTAACTCTGATGCTGCTAAAATAGAAAAATCCTAACACTTAAAAGCATTATGCAAACAATCCAACTCAGCATGTATTAACCCCTTCATTGCAATAAGTCCTCAAAAACACTCACTTAGTGCTGCCAGTCGTACCAGGTACGTCCTTATTAGAAACATGTTTCAAAAACAAACAAAAAAAAATGCTGGATTGCTGTTATTTCACACGGGGTTGTTCATCGAGAAGTTCATGCACGTAATATTGGGTCGGTGTTTTCAATTTCATTATGTTACACAGATGAAATATCTTCGATGTGACACTGTTGTTAAACCCAGTTTCGTTCCAGAGTGAATTTTAAACTATCTGCATGAATTTTAAACTACCTTTCATTCTGTTCAATGAAGATTGATAATAAAAAATGTTTTCGTTTTGTTTTTTGGTTTATATACGAGTTGTGTTATCGAGCTGTGTTTTATGTAATTAGTTTTAAAGTAACACATCTGATTATTTTCTACATCTTGTTTTGTTGATATGATGGTACAGGAAGATACTTCTGAGGCTGTCATATTGACACCATTGTAACGTATCCTGTGTGTGGGGAGGTAGTTGAAACCCAGTGGTGCAAGCTCAGCGATCGGGGGATAAAATAATCATTAAGAACCATGTAGTTTTTTTTTTTGTTTGTTTTTTTTTTTTTTCATAAGTTACTGTACACTTTGGAATCTCAGGAGTCCGAAACACAGTCCGTTGAGTTGGTGACATAAATGCCTGTTAGTTCATTTTTGAGCATGCACAGATTGACCTACTTCACATAACATATATTTTTCTATTTATCTTATTGTTATCCCTGTTTTACATCCTTTTTCTTTCTTTATAATTTTATATTAGATTTAATTTGTCCCTAACTTATTAAAAAAAAAAAAAAAAAAAAAGAAAAAATGTACATTGTATAATTTACAAACTTTTATACATAATTGTATATTTCGTCAGATTTTTTCCTGTTCCACATTTTAAACACATTTTGATTTAAAAAAAAAAAAAAAAAAAAAAAAAAAAAAAAAAAAATTAAAAAACGT
Source organism: Polyodon spathula (assembly GCF_017654505.1). Classification (NCBI taxonomy): domain Eukaryota; kingdom Metazoa; phylum Chordata; class Actinopteri; order Acipenseriformes; family Polyodontidae; genus Polyodon; species Polyodon spathula. The sequence continues at coordinate 69,989,417 of NC_054534.1, forward strand.
TTTTTTTTTTTTCACCTCTCCCGTCCTCCTGAAAACGATTTCAGGATTTTTTTTTTTCTCCCTACGATATTTGATTGGAATTATTGATTTAAATTTTATTTTTATAACTATTGGTTTAACCAAAAATTAGGGGACAAGATGTACATTTGGGAAGAAATATGATTTTGATTTTTTTTTTTTTCTCCTCTCCACATCCTCCTGAACTTTTTTTTCTCCTGGTCCATTTAAAAAAAAGTGTTTAATTATTTAAACCGATATTTTCTGTTCTATATTTGGTTAAAAAAACATATAAAATAAGACTTTTGATTTATACTATATTGATTAAATTTTCTCCGTTCCCCATATACCCAAAAACCATTTGCAAGTATTGGTTTGATTTGATTTTTCTTCTGCTCCATTTTAAAAACAAAACAAAAAACTATTATATATATAAAAAAAAAAAAATATTATTACAATTCTTATTTTTTTTAAACCACTTGGCTTAAAATGTATTAGTTTTTTTTTTTTTTTTTTTTGAGTAATCTCCTTTCACCTCACAACACTCCTTGTATAGAATCAAATTTAATTGCATTTTTTTTTATTTATAATTTTATTTGTACAGGGCAGTGGAGGTTATTTTGGGGAGAAAATTGCTAACCTCCTAAGGCATACCTGTCAAGTCTCCTGTCTCCCGTTGAGACTGATTTAATATAGGTTACAGTACAGTTGTAATGCATTACTACCTTAAGTAAATTTTCTTTAACATGCGCCAAAAGTTGACAGGTATACTTATGAAGTCTAGCTCAGCGAGTGATTTTGTGCCAGATGACACTGACAGTGAATGTGAACGAAGTGGCACTTCCTCCAGAGGAGATTAACAGTGGTCAGGAGGAGGAGCAGTTTATGGAAACTGAGACTGAGCCCCTGCCTGAACCCAATGCAAGTAGGTGGGCTTGTACCAAGGGGAGGTAGATTTCAGCAGTTCTATCACTGGATCCCCCTAACACCCATAACATCATCCAGCCTCAAATACCCAGGTTTTCTGGCATACCAGTGTGAATATAACTGGGCTTACCCCAATTAACTTTCAGCTGTTTGTCACTGAAGATATTTTTGAATATTTGGTAACCCAAACCTATTTGGATGCCCAACAATATCCAGCACAGCATGGGAACAACCTGGGGCCACATTCTAGGGTGCACAAGTTGGTCCCTACAAATATTTTAGAAATGAAAAAGTTCTAGGGCTTATGGTTTCTAATGGGACTAGGAGATACACCTAGAGTGAATTTACTTTGGTCCACCAACCCAATCCAAGCTGTTTTTCCCCCCTCCTAAATCTTGGCTACTGTTTGTATGTAGATGACTTATATACAGGGATCCCCCTGTTTCAGGCCTTGATTTATAGTACCCATACATGGTTCTGAAAACAAAAGTGATACCTAATGTACATTAATACTTTAACAAAATACTGTAATTAAGTTATAAGTGAAAAATATATTAGTCTACAACCAGCAGTTTAATATGCTGGAAATTACAACCCACATAGTGTAGCCTAGTCACCATTCTGTTGTTATTAATCCTGTTAGCACTACTGTATGTAACTTTACCTCTCTTTCAGACCTACATACAGAACTGCAGTGCTGAAAAGAGCCAGAAAGAAAAAAAAAAAAAAAAGTTCTGCTTAACTAATGATTTCATGATTTGATGTGAAACATCACATTTGTAATAATCTTTCTGGGAAAGTAAAACATTTTATGGATTTATTTTGGTGACATATCCCTCTCTTCAAGATGGTGGGCTGCCCATTAAAAAGGAAGCATGGAGCCAGACTGCACACAGTTCTTCCGGCCATAAAATGTAACCAACTTTCCAGGCAGACCAATAAATTAAATCCCATTAGTTTTTAAGAAGTGTTCTGCTTTGACAGAAAGGGTTGTGAAATTTCTTCTTTTAGTGGATTAAACCGTTAATCTCTTTTATAACAAACAGTTTACTAATACAGCATGCCACATAAAATGAAGCTTGCAGTGGATTATAATAAATTTCAGACTTGTGTTAGTTATTTATTGCCTTTCCGGTTGTTTACAGTTCTTGTAATTTTCATTGGGAGTTTAGATCTACACAAGTTACTTGATAAATCTCAAGATCAGCTGCAGTATTATTCAGAAAATTCAATTTCAGGCTGGGATGACAATACTGCATTGATTTATAGATGATACATTAATATAGATTTTATAAATATAGATTTATTAAAAAATCTTGATGCATCCTTAAATGGTTTGTATTCTGAATGCAAACCATTTAAGTATTCTGGGTAGATGCGGCAGATTTAGAAGGCTGGCTGGACTAGTGAGGAGTAAGGAGAGCACCAAAGCGAAACATAGTACATTGCCAAGCAGTAAGTTCAACTTTTCAAGAGAAGCAAAGTAGTAAGTCTTCTACAGGTAGTGACAAGAGCATTAAATGTTTTTATTACCTGAGGAAACACATGTAATTATTCAGTGCCACTGTTGTGCATTTATAAAACAACCTGTGTGTCTAAGTTCGATAAATCCAACAACCAGGATATCCTAAAGCAAAGCTTGAAGAAGGGACGCCATGCTGGAAAGCAGCCATTACAGGAACATGGCTTGAAGCACAGGAACCAGGAAAGACGAAACCATTGAGTACTATAACACACTGCAGGATTCACTGTGTTTCTGTAGAACGGGACTGTTGTTTTCAGATCGATAAGTTCGGGACTGTAATTGGTTTTAAAAAGACTTTGCTTTTACGACCCACGTGTGCCAAAGCAGGCTGGGTTTCCACTGTGTTCCAGGAGGGGGAGCCAAGACCTAGAAAACAATAACTGTGAATTACAAAACTTATAACAGTACTTGGAATTGTGAATGTTCAGCTAGCACCAGGCTACAGTAATGTGTTTGTTCCTCCAGAAGGGACAATAGTGAGCTGTCCTCGGTGCAGTACCTCAATGATCCAAGTGTGGCAGCACTGGACGTGTGCTGCTACTACTACAGTACACCCTCGCTATAACGCCCTTCCTTATAACGAACCTTCGGCTATAACGAGCCTGGCCCCTGGACACCAAAAAAAAAAAAAAAAGATAATACTGGTCTGTGAAGTGCAGGAGTGCTTGGAGTAGGAGGGGCTTTCATATTGGTCGAATAGCCTATGTGTGACAGGCATGGACTTCAGGAGCTGCTGGTGATTGGCCGCTGTTTGACTTATGTTGTCATTGTGAAGCAGAGGTGAAGCGAATAGTTCCACCCTGAGATTCCTTTTAAAAATGTGTTTGTTTTAGCGACGTAGGTGATGGCCCACAGCAACCTGTTAGTTAACAATTGGGAGATTGTCTTTGATCATTTATAGTGTAATAAATATTGAGTTTGGCCCTGAATCAACTGAAGGCTCATTCTTGTAGTGTTAACGGTTGTTGTTGTTACAATATACACACGCTGTCAACATCCCCGTCTGTACCCACTGGATGCCACCTCGCAGTGAAGTCAGCTCTTTTGTCTTAAGAAGTGCGCGCTGTGTAACTGCCTCCAAAATGGAAATCAGTTTATGTTGCAACAAAGCTGGAAACTATTTTGATCGTTTGAAAAAAAGGAGTAACGCCGGCATTTCTCTCATGAATATAGGTTGTCAAAAAGCACACTTTTGTGGCTTGTTCAGCATTCATGCAACAGAGCAAAATTGATTAAAGAAAAAAACAAAAAAACTTGAGGATCTGATTAACTTTTCATGCCAGACTTTTCACGCCAGGTTGATTTGGAATAAAAGCTTAGTTTGGGATTCCTGCATGTTGGATTAAGATTTGATGCACTTTGAAACGATTCATTTTGAATAAAACTTCAGCTTCAATTCAGGATTTTGGCTTTTTTGTATTGCGTTTTAATCCTTTAACAAACTGGATAAAGCAAAGGCAGAATACTGCATACGTGAAACAAACAGGTACATGTAATTCTACTTTTTAATCACAATATCATCTCATTAACTTACTCCACAGTTTATCGTTCATTTTGATTGTCCTTTCGCTATAACAAATCCAAGTTCATTCTAGCGAGGATGTACTATACTTCAGGTCCCATTCTGCAGCGCCCTCTGGTGCATGTTCCAGGAAACCTTAAAAAGAAAGAAGAAAACTAAAAGCAAACACAGTTCATACCAATGTGGAATGGTACTCAACTCGCCTTGTAACTTGATGTCTGAGGACCCAAGCTGGCCTGTTAAAAAAAAAAAAAAAAAAAAAAAAAAAGCATATTTGTGTTAATAACTTTGTTTTACACTTTAAGTTTATGGGACAAGCCCAACTCTAGGTAGACCCTGGGGGAGAAAAGAAGAAAGTTTAATTTAGGACCCTAAACCCCGGGCAAGGTTTTATTTTATGTTTTGTTTATTTGAACACTGTTGGAAAGAAAATAAAACCAACCGTTGTTTTGCACACCTCTTGTCTTGCCATTCCTTCAACACTTTCTACACTCAACCAGCAATCCTACAATTACATGGACCTCACAGTACACAATAATTACAATGACTTTACCTTTACACTTGTTATACTGTATGCTTTAAGTACAGTAGTCCATACTGACCATTACGATCATGTTTCATAGTACGTATCATATAGTATAGCGACATGCTTATTGCACCCTTTTGAAAGCAGAACAGTGCTGCATCAACTAGCCAAACTTTACAGGCAGGATGGATTATTTACCAATTTGTGAGGTATATATGTGTAAATTGTCTTATACCGGGTCTGGTTAGATTAATCCCAATTTAATTATTGCATGATAACCCATTACATTAGATGCAGCCAATGATGCAGTGGTACTTGCCTATAGTAGTGCCTGTGTAGGGTTTTGTAATCTGTTGATTGTAATGTATTTCATTTTATAGGTGCAGTGGCATTGTAGAGCTCGCATGGTTACTGGAGCAAACTTCTATATTGTTGGCCGTGACCCGGCTGGAATGCCTCACCCTGAAACTGGGAGAGACCTGTACGAGCCAACACATGGTGCTAAAGTGCTGACAATGGCCCCCGGCCTGATTACTTTGGAAATCGTTCCTTTCAAGGTTGCAGCTTATAACAAGAAAAAACAGTGCATGGATTTTTATGACCCTAAAAAGTAAGTATAATTTGATGAAACAATAAATACAGTATAATCGTAAATCTCAAAAAACTACTCACTTCTAAATCTTTTGTAGTCATTTTTGTATTACTGTAGTATAAATACATGTTAATTTGGATTCATATGTTGTTTTTTTCTGACTTTGTGAATGAAAAGACACACATTTGCCCGTTTTCCCATTGGAAATAGTGATATTTTGAAATATCACTGTCCTGGTCACAAAAGCAAAGTTTGTGGGGAATAATAGCCATTTTCTATACTTTTGAGGCATAAGCAATTAGGAAATAACACTTACTACCCAGGAACAAAAATTGTGTTACATAGTGTATTTCTTCTAGTTGTAAAGTTAAATTCCCAGCCTTGGCAGGACTTAGTCACCCATGAGTAGACATCGCTCTTGAGAAGGATGATTAAAGGACCACCCTGTTTATACTGTATATACTTTATTACATTGCAGTGCCAGTAAAATTCCACTGTTAACACACTGCAAATTGTATAATGTATGCAAGATATGGGTAATATGAGCTTCCTGACTTTACCTCCTGAGGTTTCCTAAAAAGTCTTGAGTGTTTCCCTTTTAAGTATGAAATGTTATCCATTACTGATTGGGATAGACCTCTGTGGCCGATTTGCCTCAATTATCAGGATGTATTAGACACAGAGCTGGTCACCAGTCACCTGCAATGACTGGGGCTCTCTGTGAACCACATCAAAAGCTGGCTGACACCTATCTGGGGGTGTATTTGGACTCCAGGTCCACAATCGCCACTCTGTTCCAAAAGCTTCTGGTCCTGATTGCAGCAATGTCCCAATTCCTTCCCTTGGGACTCCTCCACATGCACCCTCTCCAGGCCTAGTTCAGTCGCAGGGTTTTTCAACCTGTTGTTGTTCAACACAACCTGCTCGCAGGGTGTCATCACCTATATGAAAATCCTTTCATGTTGGAAACACCCAGCTCACATACGCTTGGGTGCAGCTCTGGGTAGCACCATGAGGAGAGAGGTCACTACTACAGATGCATCTAACCTGGCTGTCCCCCAGCACCAGCACATCTGATCTACAACCCATTCACAAACATGCTTAACATCAGCTGCCCCGTTCTGTCACAATTCAATTTAATTCTGTCTACTCTCGTCCTGTGTGAAAAGTACTCTATCATAATGTATTGTTGTTGCCATTCGTTTTACTGTTCACCTCCCAGCACTAAGCCACAAGATGTACTGTATCAATGGTTAATGACGGGCAAACAGAGGGAGGGGTGCTGTTGTGTTAGACTGAGCTCAGTATGACTGTGCTTCCAGATATTTTCAATCACACGTGTTTTCTAGCAGTGTCACTGTGTGATTTATTTATTTTTTTCATCTGCGAGCCCCAATATTAATGTCAGCTTACAGTTGTCAAGTACTGCAAAAAGGACAACATTAGATAGAATTAAATTTAATTGTGACAGAATGGCTTAATTGCACACAGTGCCACTGCCAGGGGTATCTTTAGAAGTGCCATAAAAATGTGAGCAAGGAATGAAAAAATGAAACACTACACGGAAGCTGATTTACATGGTTACTTCATGAACTGGCTTGATGAGGTTCTTGCTTGGATCAATAAACTATCAAATGAACAAGATGGGACATATGGACCTCCTCTTGTTTGTAACATGTCTTATGTTCTTAAAGTCACTACAACATAAAACCTCCATGAATCTGTACTGTTCACATCTTATTCACTAGACTGTTACTAGAATGTACTGTTCACTAGACTAGCCTGATTGATTCAGGTACATTGTAAAATATTTCTTTTTAAACAAATAAAGTAATGTGTTGCATTAGGGAATACAAACATTGTATTCCTTAATTTAAAACACTATGCATTTGTTTTATAGTTTTATAGTGTTAGATATTTAGAAAATCACCACTTCCAAATAATTTAATAAAATTAGTTCAGCAGATAAGACGTGTTTTTGAAAAATAACTGCTTTACTAAATACGCCGCTAACATACACAGTTCAGCAGTAAAAAATTCAAAGGTAAGCATTTGATTTAATGCTACATTTCTAAAACAAATGGGGCACTAATGGCAATGCCTTCCTCTTATGTGGTATTAGAACATGATTCTGTTTAAGTGTATTCAAGCCAAATGTCTCTGTCAAAACAGCGCCCCAGTGCACCTTAAATAAGAACAAAAGACATTTTACTAGTTAAAGGAGGCCATTCTGCTCATTTTGGTTGTTAAAAATCTTGCCAAGAAAGAAAATCAGACAAGACAACCACTCTAGCTGTTATAATAAACTGTAGGTACTTTGTATTGCTTTCGTGCTGAACCAATAGCTGTCTGCATTGGCAAACTTTTGCAGTGTGACTCAGAAGCTTTACAGGTCCTGTGATTTCCTCTGCAGGTGAAGCGTCACATTGCTCCTTAGGGAAACTGATATGTTGGCAATGAAGTCTGTATTCATTCTCGTCTTTCCACCGCTCATGTATGCAATTCAAAACACAGGATTTTCACAGCTATCACATTACATGCACATCAAGTATGGATTAACATAAAATCCAAAGAATATAAAAACATTGCGGTAGAGTTTTAAAGGCTAATTATATTTCTGCAGCTACTAGCAAATGCACTGTAATGATGAAATAAATAAGCAGCAATGAACTCCCTTTGACCACCTTCTAGCGCATTCCTTTTTCATGTGTTACTTTGCTGTGACTTTTTTTTTTTTTTTTTTTTTTTTTTTTTAAGTAATATGCACGTACCTAAGCTAAAAGAAGGGAAAAAACTACAATGATAGTAAACTTCAGCAAGCTGAAGTATGTTTCAGTAAATTGGTGGCATTTCCTCCTTTTTGTTTTTCACTTTTTAAAACACTTTTTGACATTTTCACTGCCCTTCAATCAGATTGCTGTTGCCATCCAAAATAGTTTCACATCAAGCTTCTCTCTTCAGCATTTACCATGACTGCTGCAGTAATTTCATTTTCTCAGAACATAAAAGTAGTTGGCCACTTCTGCTAAGTTGAAATGAGTAAGATTAGTTCATATTGTTTTTAAAGCACACAATTACAGAGTTTTGTTTTAAAAGCTTAAAAAAACAAAACAAAACAAAAAAAAACACAGTATTGAAAAACCACTGTACTTAGATGTTTTTATTTTATTTTGGTATCATGATATACCATAGTTGTTGATATACTGCGGAACACAACTCCCCACACCTTTTTAGATTCTGTGGACTATATGTCATGGGTCCTTAAAACAGGCTTTGGGACCAGAGTGCTAAAGAGCCTTTTTTTTTTTTTTTTTTTTTAGCACATCTGCCAGTGCTGCAAGCCCTGCACCTGTGACAGCTTGTGTATACTATCCCAATCGCTAATGGAATAATATTTCATACTTGAAAGGGAACGTTAGGTTATATATCACACCCTTATTCCTGACATAGAAATGTTATCCATTATCTTTTGAGGTTGCTGCGTTCACTTCTAACATAGCAGGCTTGGATAGAAAATTGGCAGTCACTCCTGCTCGCGGCTCTTTATTCCATGCCTGATGCAGAGGGGGGCTGTATTGAGCAGCTTTGACATGTGATTCAGGTACATTGGGCCACAAAGGTATTTCCCAATGAGTAATGAATAAAAGTTATATTTCAGGTAACCAGGGTTAGGTATTTACCAATGAGTATTGATTAAATAATCTATTTATATATAATATATATATATATATATATATATATATATATATATATATATATATATATATATATATATATATATATATATAATATATATATGTTGATTTTTGTAAAATACTGTTAAATTGGTACTCGTGAAAGATTAACAACAATGGCACGGACTCCTGTCAGACATGGGCTTCCTTCCCCATTCACTTCTGTGGTGAATTGCGCCTGACTGTCAAATTCTGTGGTGAATAGATTTCTACTGGTGGCTAGGAGGAGACAACTAGATTTCAACCCAGTGAATTAGTTTGCTGCATTATTTAACCCCCATATATCTAGAAAACATGGCAACGTTTCATTTTTATTCCCCCCTAATACACTAAACCAAAAAATAAATAAGTAAACAGACAGGTGAATTAACCTGTATGTATAACATACAAGTAATATTGTGAAGCTTTAACATGAACCAGGTGGTGAGGCTGTTGAAAGGTTTATATTCAAATGCAAGGTGCGGGAGTAAACTTCGGCTCAACACAGCTTTTTTTTTGTAATAATACCAATTAAGTGGTTAAGTTTGTGAGACCAAAGGACAATGTACAATGTGAATTTCAAAGACTTCAGTTGGCGCCTTCTGAAATTTATGGAAACCAGTCTGATTTCAACTGATCTTTTAGCATACTGCTGGGCTGTGCCAAGTTTAAAATAAAATATGTATGCTAATGGCCAACAAACCCCCTAAAAGACTTTTAAAGTGTAATGTCTCAAATAAATGCATGCTGTTTCTAATTTCAGCCCGTATTAAGTTTTCTCTCTGGAATATGGTTTCTGCACTTTGGCTTCCTCCTATAACTTATATTAGAACAATGCAGTAGCCTGACTGACTGGTACAAATTCTGCTTTGTAGTATTTGGTGAAGATTCTTTGTTTTATTGTATAGTACTCCCCCCTACCCACTCTTCACTCACAAAACATTTTGTGTCTACTGTTCCTTTTGTTAATCTAGTCTCTGGAACTTTTTTTTTCCTTGAACTTCTGTTTTGAGGCACCACTCTACACTACACACATGAGCTCTCAAATATCAACAATTGCTATTGTAAAATGCAAATGTAGCATGTTATCAAATAATACATGTTAAATAGTGAGTACAATATTTGCCTTATTGTACATTTAATTTTGTCTTGCTAAATACATTTCGGTTAGTGCTGCTCCAATTTAATAGATTAATTGGACTGATTAATCAACTAAAGAGTTGAACACAGATTCCTTTTTATAAATTTTATTTAATGGTGCAGTTCTATTTTTGTATATAAAATAAAATCAACCAATAAAAGCTCCTGCATTTACTCCGTGGCAGTCCAATCATAAGTGAGCAGAGGTGGGACATAAACACTTGAAGGTCTTTAGTAGGTTTAACCAATGAGAAAGTCACAAATCTGACCTGGTTTTACAGCTCTCCAACCATTAGTGAGCAGGATATAAATGTTAGGATATGGTGCAAGCATAGGTACATTTCACACGATATTGCTTATTATAAAAACAGTTATGAATAACTGTATTGAGAACTTCAGTTATATTTTGAGTTGCTTTTTGACCCAAGGTCGTTAGGGTGCTATTACAGCTGTATTGATTGCAGAGAAGGTCAACTTGAGAGAGAGAGAGAGAGAGAGAGAGAGAGGGAGAGTCCTTGCCACTGCCAATTCAGAACCTTTGTTCTGCTGAGAAATAAGCCTACAGAACATAAAATACACATCGGCATAACAAAATAAGTGATGTGTTGGTTCTCAGTAATACTTTATATTCAATACGACTGATCGCTTTATTTATGTAAAATAATCCAATCAAAATCTAGTATTTTCATGGACCCTGAGTAAAACGTTATTAAAACAGATATTCTATTTTAAATGGTGATCATATTTGGAATGGGAATGACTATTAAAGATTTTACACCATGGAACATATTCCCTAAAAATGTAACATTTAATACAGGGGGCACACATGGTGCTTTTTGATAGTTTTTTTGTAAATAGTCATGCACATCTGGAATATGTTTCCGTCTGTTGAACGAGTCTGGGTAGCAGGTTTAGGGCTGATAGTGCTGTTGACACCAAGTAAAATATGTTAACACTCACTAATGTTGGGAACAAGAATATGCAGATCCTGGAAGTCAGCCAGGGAGCGCATACTCTAGACTGTTTAAACCCTTGGCCTAGAGTTATTGCCATTTAGACTACACTTAATGCAATTTTAGGATCCACATTAACAATGCTAGTATGATAGAAGAATATGCTTATCTATTGATATGCTCACTTTGACACACAAAAGACTTCAAAAGTGCTCATGACAAATAATACTCCAAATAGGAGTCTCAAACGGAATTATTATGTGTTGTATTATGTGTTTGGAATTATTATTTATTTGCAGGATAACCTTAAGTTTGGTAGCTGGTGTTCGGGTTATGTTTGTTGTTGGCACATTCTTTTTTTTCCCCGGTTTGCAAGAAAATGGCTGGTATTGTCTAGCTAAGTGTCTTAAACTAACACGTTTTAGTTTTTTTCAATTAAACTACACATTGTCACACCACACAAGAATGCAACTGTAGGGGAAAAAAAAAAAAAAATGTTATATAATTCTTTGTTGACCCAGAGATTAACACAAGCATTTTTTTGTTTTAACCAACCATTGGCCAATTATGGCATTTGGTGAAATTATTGTGCTGCTTTTTATTAAAAAAAAAAAAACCTAATATGAAAACAATTGGCATCATTAGATAAGGGTTTATAGTTTCTCATATTAATGTTCTTTTTTTTTTCAGCCATGAAGATTTTGACTTCATCTCTGGAACACGTATGCGTAAAATGGCACGCGAGGGTCAGAATCCACCAGCGGGTTTCATGGCACCCAAAGCCTGGGCTGTGCTAGCTGAATATTATAACACTTTACAGAAAGCTTAAGTTTTATTAAGTGCAGAACAATCTTTTAACTGTTAATGTATTTTGCGGGGACCACACAATTACTATTCCCACTACTTTGTTGTGGTGTGTCAGGAAGTAGTTTCCCAAATGCAGACCCTTGCTTTTAAATCTATCGATGTCTTATGGGCTCTATTATATGTTGGCACCTAACAAAGTAGTGTTTTTATGGGTGTGTTTTAATATGGCTGCAAAATGGTCTACCTTTCTGTTACAATACTGTATAAAAATGAAAACTGATCCAATAATTAACTTTTTAAAATGAGATATGCAGCTGTAATATTTCTCCACTAAAATAGCTTTACTATTTGGGGGGATATATAGCCTAACAAATTTTCTGTCAATTGCCTCAATTTCCTAGTCATTTAAAAAATTAAAGACAAAGTGTATAGTTTTAATAAATTGTAATCATGTTAAAGTTACATAACTAAATACATCACATATCTAATCAAGGCCCTTTTAAGCTTTGAAACCCATGCCTAATGCAAGCATTTTTTTGTCTTTTTATTCCTTTTATTTTCTTAATATTTTAAGCTCAAGTTAAATGTCTACAATTTTGTCTTTTTTTTTTTTTTTTTTTTTTATGTTTAACTTAAGAAAATTAAACACTTGTCTAGAGTCCAGGAAAAATAAATAAGATCCTATTCATACAAGATACCATATTACAACAGGTCAACAATAAATAACCTGAGTGACTTATTTTGTAACCTTATTGTACGTCTAACAGTGTGACAATAAATATCTATATTAACATTATTGTTTCAGTAGTCACAAGTGCTTTTGTCAGGTAACATAAAAACCTTGTTTTTTTTTTTTTTTTGTTTTGTTTTATTATTACACTATGTAACACAATTTTTGTTCCTGGGCAGCAAGTGTTATTTCCTAATTGCTTATGCCTCAAAAGTATAGAAAATGGTTATTATTCCCCACAAACTTTGCTTTTGTGACAAGGACAGTGTTATTTCAAAATATCACTATTTCCAATGGGAAAACGGGCAAATGTGTGTCTTTTCGTTCACATAAAGTCAGAAAAAAACAACATATGAATCCAAATTAACATGTAAATACAGTATAATCGTAAATCTTGAAAAACTACTCACTTCTAAATCTTTTGTAGTCATTTTTGTATTACTTTAGTATAAATACATGTTAATTTGGATTCATATGTTGTTTTTTTCTGATTTTATGTGAACGAAAAGACACACATTTGCCCGTTTTCCATTGGAAATAGTGATATTTTGAAATATCACTGTCCTGGTCACAAAAGCAAAGTTTGTGGGGAATAATAGCCATTTTCTATACTTTTGAGGCATAAGCAATTAGGAAATAACACTTGCTGCCCAGGAACAAAAAAAAAAAAAAAATGTATTACACTGTGTTATTTTTCTTTCTTGTTTGAATCTCTTTTTAAAGCTGGGTTCAAATTTTGTATTGCCTCCCAGAACTGATTTATGACCAGCGATATGTTAACAAAAGAAACACAATTATGTTGAAAAATATACATTGCTCCCTCGCTATAAGGATCTCGATTATAACGCACATTCGGATATAGTGCTCTTACAGCATGTCCCCCAATTCCCTATACAAACGATTCATGTAACATTTCTACTGTAAATACAGTACCAGTGTTCAAACTGTAAACAACTTCTTAGTCTAACTTCAGTTTGTCTCTCCCTTTTGATAACAGTATTTGAACTAAAGAAAAGCTGCGCTGGCACTTTATAACAGACGTCTTATTCAGAATTCGTTTTATAACTAAATAAATATTAAGCTTATTACGTGGTTATCTTTCCTAATGTATTTACTTTTTTGCTGCGAGAGGAGCTGCAGCTTTCTCCGGGAGACGCTTCAGCTTCACTTCAGCCCAGCTATCCCTCTTCCCCTCGCCTGACCTGCTCTCCTTCTCGCACTTCGTTTGCTTGTCTTTTTCTTTGACTTGAACTCCAGACTGCCATTTAGCCAGGCTATTTATAGTTTAAAAACTGCTCATTTAAAATGATCCACGAGTGAGAGTGTTACTTTTTTCAAAAAAAAAAAAAAAAAAAAAAAAAAATATAGCATTGATTACATAGTGCTGTATGCATGGTTAATTCATGGAAAGTTATATTTTTACTTCACTATATGTGCATTATAGAGAGGGAGTTATTTTATTTTGTATTGCAGCCTTAAAAACAGAAGACAAGGACTGAACTGACTGCTCCCTGTTCCCATAGGCCAAAGGTGCATGCTTAGATGTAGTTTTTTCTTTTTTTTTTTCAGCACTATGTTCTTGGCCGTAGCAATCGTTTCATCAACAGTAAGGCTCAAATTTGACCAGTGACTTTTCCTGTTTTGAGCCCTGTGTGCTGCTTTAACCAGCCATGAAAGCAATCATTGGAACAGCATGTTCATGCCAGTGGAAACTGTTGTGAGAAACTCCAAGTGTGTTTTAGTGTTTTGCCTTTTAACTTCCGCAGCTTATTTCTAACGTGGCTGCAATACATAGGATTTTATGATTGCCCATTGATGTAGGAAGCAATCGGGCTGCTTTTATTTATTTCATATTTTTCATCTGCAGTACAAGCTCTACTTGCTCCCAGCTTCCACAATTCCTCTGCTCTTAATTTCATCGATTTTACGATTTCAGATTTTTAACATGAAGCAACTCATCCATCTCCATTTCTACAGTATCTTCTCGCCTTGACGTGCTTTGATGCACTTGATAACAGAATCACTTGCTTGGAACCAGCAGCCATCTCAGCCTCATCAGAGACCCCAGTGCTCACCTCTGCCACTGCCTCAGCCACGCCCACACCTGCTTTTGAGCTGCCAGTCTTCACTAGCAACTGCCTTTAGTTCAGGATCCTCCTCTGCTTCAGTAGTTCACCGCCACTCCCTCTCTCCTCAGCTAAGACGCAATGTCATCAAAGGTAAAGATGTTAATTTATTCAATACTTTCTGGATCACAGGGTAGTCGACTGTGGATATTTGTCCATCACTCTTAAATCATGGGATCTATGCCTGAGTGAAAATCTTACTTTTGGAGAATTCATGCTTGATTTTTCTCCTTTTCGTGATGTCCTTTGTGAAGTTTACGCTCACTGACGTCAGGAACTGGACCCTTATTTATTTAACATTTGTTCTTCTCTGTGCCAGATATGGCGGTACCATTTTTTTTATCAGTACCATAAAGCCTTTTCAGCCAAAGCAGCTTCTATGTTGGCACTGGACAGTACTCTAATCGACTGGTCTCAACCTGATCATGATCTGTTTAATACATTCTTCAGTGGTCTCCGTGCTAACACTTGCAGAGTTTGTGCTTCCACCACCCATTCCACCACTCTATGTCCAAAAGCAGCCTCCTCTTCATCAGCCTCAAGTTATTCTTACCCTGTTCCCAACAACACGCCTTTCTACTGGAATCGTGCGTCTGCAATTTTGCCTTTCCATTCGTTAGCTCCGCCTGCTTTTTTCAACAAGCAAAAATTTCCATGGAATACCAATGTACAATAATTTCAATTCATCATTCTGCAATTCCAAAGGATGCTGCTTTTTACATATGTGCAGTTCGTGGCGATGCTCATTCACGTTCCATCTGCCCTCTTATATAAATGCAATCATCATTCATAATGGGCCCATTGGCAAACAAAAAAAAAATATATATATTTTGTGTTAATCAATCCACTATTCATATTATTAAAAAGGCATTCTATTTAAAAGCTCTAACCCTAACCCTAGCCCTCCTTATGTGTTTATTTCGTCTTCTCTTTTCCAGTGCTTTTGTTTTCCCTGTGTAAATCGCAAGGCTCTCTCTGTGGCCTTGGAGCATCAGCCGAGTCGGACCTCTCTCGACTAGACGACTCGGTAAGCCAAGGAGACCTTGGTTTGTCCTATCCTTCCTTAGTTTCCCCTTGTGGGAAGCCCCTTGCTTCCCGGAATGGAGGTCGATCGGTTCGGCCTTAACTCCGTCTAGTAGTATAGTAGTGGTGTGTGTGTGTGTGTGTGTGTGTGTGTGTGTGTGTGTGTATATATATATATATATATATATATATATATATATATATATATATATATATATATATATATATATATATATATATATATATATATATATAATAAATATAATAAAAAATAAAGTAAAATGTAATTTGATTCATTCCTTTTTCCCCTTTTCCCAACCTCCTGAACCAATGCCGGAGTGAGCAGGTAGGACAGATAAACCATTAAAAATGCTGAACTTTGGGAGTGGAGTCTGGAATCAATGAAATGTTTATGATTGAATAGGTTGGATTTTAGCAGCTGATGTTATGAATTCAGAAGACTTTTTGACAGGAAAACCTGAAGCATAACCGATGTGAAACGAAAATAGCTAGTCAAAACCAATTTATGACCAACGACATGTTATCAAAACAATCTTAATTGCACTGAAAAATATATTGCAAGAATATATACAACAAAGCAAAAAGCTAGAGAAAGTAATTCTGTTTTAAAACCATACAGCCTGTTCAGTAATTTTTTAATATACTTTTTGTTGTTGTACAGCATATCTTAGTGGTGGAACTCGATCAAGAACTAAGAGAAAATATTGTTTTATTTTAATTTGTGATTTCAACTGCACCTGCAGCTGTACCTGGGATGACAGAGCAGTTAAATGGTCATGATGCATATCGTGTGAATCATGGGATTATCTGAAACACGTGGACCACCCTGGCAGCCATCCCCAGGACATCAAAAAGCAAACAAGCAACCAGAATCCAACATTACAGCATGCTACCGAACGCCTACAGGCCTAGTTACTTATGCCTCTTCATTAATTGGCAGAGCAGTTTCTGTAAGCCTGTCTCCCGTTCATGTAAAATGTGCAATAAATCTGTGATCAATTAATGGTAGATTATGAAGTCATGTGCTGTGTTGTATCAGATTTTGTGAACTGACTATGGTTTCACCACACGACATATTAGATTCCCACAAGGTGTTCTTTATACTCGCCATGAAGTTTGTTGAAAACCGCCAACGAAGTTGTGGTTGAACAATAAAGCAGCTGTGCTGGCTGAGTCTCTCCAAACTCGGTCCCCATTTCTACCCCTTTACAGACCAAAGTCTGTAAAGGGGTGTCTGGAAGGTAAATTTGAGGTAATGTTGCTGTCTGGATCATTTCACTAATTTTTGAAAAGGGGGGGGGGGGTTGTTCTCAAATGTCATTGGAAATTTCCCAAACAGTTATTTTTAAATACATTGATACATTCTGAAACCTAATTTTGTAGGCTCAGTCTGGTCATTTTCATTCCCACACAGTTTGCAACTGCTAGAAATACTCTTGATTTTAACATTCTTTCTACAAAAGTCTACCAGAGTCTATAAATAAATAATACACTAAGATGTTCTTGTATTTATTTATTCAACTTATTTTTTTCAGGTGTAGCTCCATTTTCAAGTTAGAAGTGTGCCTAGAATTTGGATCAAAAATCCCCACAGAAAACATGTGTTAATTGCCTTGTTGTTATGCAATGCTAAAATAATACAAAGGGATAGTAAAGCATAGAAAATGTGTGGCAAAGTAGAGCAAGCTGGAAAAATAAAGTACATGCCAAAAATCTAAACTTATGTTGTAAATTCTACAAACATTCCTGCATAGTTTTTGGGAACTGTTGATAACAAGACTGAGATACATTATAAGAGCTTGTGTCTGGGTTGTTGGTTGAGGACTTTGGAAAACAACACTTAATCATCAACGTAAAATAATTTCCAGAGATTTTTCAAACTTGTTCCTAAACATAACTTCCATGTGGATATTCAGAAAGTTGTCTGATTTTTAGTTTTGCATTCATAATTGGAATTTGAAATTGAAATGGCTAAAAAAAAATTAATTAAAAGAAAAAAAAAAGTAGCTAAATCTTAATTCACTAGCCTAGGCCTGGCTAAATTTAATATTGTATTCATATTTTAATATCCAATCATGCTAAGTATGTGTGTGGCCATTTTCATTTCTGAATACTGCAGCTACAAAGTAGAGACTCAAATAATCTTTATGAACATTCTTACAAAAAGGAAGTTCTGTTTGCAGTTGTCATAACAAAAAGGGCAAACTTTAGAGTATAATTAACATCACCCAGCAATGGGTGACAGTTATGTTACTAGTTTTTCAGCCTTAAACACTGGAAACATCCTTCTATAACAGGAATAATATGCTATAAACACCACCTCTATCACTTGAGAGAATCACAAACGACCTGATTTCAAGACAAAAAAGTCCATAGACCTAAACCACCACTAGCAGCAATTTATCATTGAGAAACAGGTAATGGTGATTAGTAATCTTCCAAGAGGAGTCCAGACACTAGCCAATAATGGACAACAGTCCTATGCAGAAAGAGTCAATATATCCATTAAAACATGAATTACCATGTTGTGTCAACTGAGAAAGAGTAGTGATCTCTAGAATGTTCAAGGGGAAATGGAGACTTGTATTTTGGAGGGCAAAGGGGAATGTATAAGCCTGTCTTGGTGATGTCTTTACTCAGGATCTATTTAATCATTTGTTTGGGCTCGCATTCAGAGTTTTCCAATGTGCTGAGTTGTTATGATTTGAAGGCTGTCCACATCATCAAAGTTTTCCTTGCAACAATAGTTTTCGGAAATTGTTCCCCATCTTCTCTGGTGGATACATTCTATAGGAATTTTCAGTTTGTTTGAAGCCAGGTGAAAATTGACTTCCAGTAAAAAATGTTTTAAAAAGGATTAGATACATTTGAACATATAGTATAGGGCTTCTTATTACTTCATCTCACCAGGAGGGATCTGCAGTATATGTAAAAGGAGTGTGTCACATAATACAGCATTGTCTGTTATACATGCAATAGGGAAACTCCTGATTCTCAAAGACTGCTTTTGTTTTATGATTTGATGTAGACCACCGTTAAAATGTATCTCACTTGCTAATGCATATGGAAATAGGCACCACTGTATGAATTTATATTTGTGTTTAAATACATTTCTACACAGGTATAGAGAAAACTACTAAATATTAGAGAAATAAAACATACAGTAGAGCCATTCAGAGTGATTGCAAACATAAAATAGCAATGGAAATATAAAAATGACGTAGGAAGCTAGTTAATAAATTTAAGTGTGTTAAAACTGCTATTGGATACAGGAGCGATGCACTGTATTCAAGAATTAAAAACCTCTGCTTGGTACAGGAATCATAACTTTATTCTCCTCAGCCATACTAATTAATCTATAGTTGTTTTAGAAACTGCTTGTGTGGTCTACATTTCATTTGTAGTGCACTGGCGCTGAGAATCAAAGACTGTTTCCCCTTACATGGATAAAATGTGTGATGGAACCTTCTTGTGAAGACTGACATATTTTTTTGTTCTTCCTGTCAGTAGGAATTATCGACAAACATTTTGTGTAAGCACAGAATAGAAGTCAAGCAGGGATTAAAAAAAAAAAGACAGAAGGCAAGGAAGGGTTTTGGGCAATAGACAGTTCATTTCTTTAAAAACACATGTTTTTATTTTATTTTACAAAACCTTCATCTGGTTCTACAAACATGCATTTGAAAGCTTTGTTAATCTCCATGCCAGAAACATAGAGTCAAGCGCTGACGACTGATTTGAATCAGTCAATGGTCTTTTAAAAACTTTGTAGAATTTATACATTTATCTGTAATAACCACAAACACCTATTCATACATTTGGAAGTTAAATTAGTCAAGCCATAATAACATCGGTGAAAGAGTTAGCAGAAAGATTTGGCTACCTGACACTTTTTTTCTTCATGTTGCATTAATTGGAGTGTAATTATTCTGCCAACTGATGCATTGTAATTTCCTTGCATTTTCTTAACAGTGGAGAAAAGAGATGTGTAATTGTTAGCATGGAAAATGTTTATGAATTCTGTGTGGCAGGGCTCTGTGGTTTCTACATCAGAAACCATTTAATTCGACAATTGCCTTTTAAAAGGTAAGTGCAGTTTATTTGTACAGTTTTATATTTTATAGGGCTGATTTCAGTTTGTGACAGTACCTGCACTGTCCTATTGAGCTTGAAACACAACATTGAAGTATACAGCAGATTAAATACATCAAACATTTATTAAAACATACTCTTTTACTGCATAAATTGCTAGAAGAAACTTGTAAGACCACTGTCAGCAGTATGATAAATATTGCAGTTTTAATTGCAGTACTTTAAACCCTTACTGTTGGGGTGGGGGGAGTAATAATGTAGCCTTTAAAGTAGTATTTTGCAGTAGTAGTGTGTTCCAGAACCCCTATCCTCACAGAAGCATTTTGCTTTAACATTTTGCCGATTTTATTTTTATATTTTTCACTCACACATAATAGGTCAATGAACTAAGGAATTACTTTTTTTTTTCTTTCTTTTTAAACATTTCACTTGGAAACGTACAGCAGAAAAAAGAGAATTTTCTTCTAAACACTACAGTGTATTCTCCTGCAGCAATACAAGATCAGGACACACTGCAATCTTTCAAGTTTTTGTTCTCTCCCGGTGAGTAAATGTTGAGAAATGTATTGCCTAGCTGATTTATGACCTGTGATGTGTGATTAAAAATGTCAAAGGAGTCGGCAATATGGACAACATAGGACACGACAAAGGTAATGAAATGTGTTTCTTGTAAAACTTTGCAGGGTGTCCTGTAACACTTAATTCCTTCAAAATCAAATGTCTTTGTACTGATAATACATAAAATAGGCTTGAATAAATAAAAAAAAATAATAATAAACACTCAGTTTTTTCTGTGTTCTGCCTCTAGTTTTTTTTTTTTTTTTGCAGGATTCTGCAGTACATCAATATTTCTATAACCTCATTCTATTTAGTTTGTATTCTTTTCTATGAAAACAAAAACCATGTGAACTAAACTGCTTCACTGCCTAATGAACTTCATTTGTTCCTCTTCCACAGCAGTAACATTTTTAAAAGATAAATATGGTGGTAGAATACTGTATATTCATCACCTAATCTGCATCTCAATTACTCAGTCAAGTAAATATATTTCATGGGGTGCGAGCCAGGGCAAAGAAAGTAAGAGAATTTTTGTAATAGGTTTGAGGTGCTTATGCAACTTGAGATTGTCATCAAGCTGAAAGGAGTGACTCGTGAACAAGCTTTTTTTGAGATTTGTGCTTGAGAGGTATGGATAGGAAAGGAGGTCCCCGACTGTTGGGGCACTTTGACTTTGGCTCGGGCACAGACAAGTTAGTCGCAGCCTCAGGGACCTGAAAAAAGACAATAGGTGCCGTTGGGGAAGGGAGCTGGTTCTATGTGTGATTAAGAACTTGAAATGAAATAATATAATGAATTCCCTGACTGGTTTGGTGCTGCATCTGATGAGGTAAGGCACAGGCCTCCAAAGCTGGGCGCAGAGAAGCACCCGCAGGGAACCTAGAGGAAAGTGAAAAGAGAAGCGGTTAGTTTAGGGCTCGAGCTCTGGAAGCGTGCAGCGGGCCACGTCCTGAGTATAGGTTGAAAGCAGAATAACCTCTTGATTGAGGTAAGATAAAGAGCAATAGCTGCGAAAGGATAGAGTGTAGCTGGGGATCCCCTCTGACTTATGTGATGAAGACCTCCCTTTGAACGGTAAGGGTGTCTGAAGCTTAACCTGAGTCAGGAAAGTGTGATCACTAACTCCCGAAGAATGGACCACTGGCTTCCTGCATAATCCTGCACTGTGAGACAAACAAAAGAGCACGTGCCAATGCATGATATATACACAAGATAGGAAAGGACGTACAAGACAAACAGAGAACATGGTTAGTGTAATGACTATATGTTTACCTGCTGCTCAGTGGAGAGGAAAAAAAAAAAAACCTTCTAATAAGGGGAAACCCTCGTGGGCTGGCGGTTAGGTAGCCCCCATGCTAGGGGCATGCTAGAGATGGATTGATGAGCTGCTGAGATATGAGACAGAAGAGTGAATGTAAGCATTGACAGCTGAAGAAGACTAGCGACCCATAATTTTGATGAGATGATGATTGACGTTTGCTTTGGCAGCAGAAGTGGCTGCTCCAATTCTGAAAGAGTGAGAAGAGTAGAACTGGGGAGAGAGACCTGCCTTAGATATGAGGGAGTCTAGATGAGTAGTGAACCAATGTCTTGTTAGAATTGTTATGGAAGAATCGGTGAATAGAGGGGCTCTTGCAGGAAATATACTTGTGCATGAAGGAATAGGGACATATTGGAGAATTGATTTTTGATATTGGAACCATCCTTCATGGAGCTGATCACTTTTTGAGGAATGTAGGAGGATAATGAAATGAGAATTGTGGAATAAGGATAGATCACTGGAATGTATACCCGAGGAGGGAAAGCTGGAAGATGATGAGACTGTAAACTTTGAGGAAGCTGAAGAATGCAGTGAGACACAAGATTTCCATGAGTAGATCGTTGAATGCAGAAAAATTTCCATTGCGGAGAGTTAAAATGACTGAAAATAATAAGTCTGTTGATATGGGTAGCTGAGGTGTAGAGGGAGGGGAAAGCTTCTTGTGATTCCGTGGAGTATCTTACAGTGCGGATATGAATAGAAGAGTCAGGGAGGGTACTGACAGGATGCTGTACTGTTATAGAGAGCAGAGCTCTGCTGAAATGGGAACCGCGACCAGCAATCTTGATGAATGTGATGGCGCCTGTGAACTTGATATAATGGAGGGAGAAATGAGAGAGTTAATACTGCTAGTAGAGGATCCACAAGGTGCTGAGAGACTAATTAGTCAATTAGTCCATTGGCGATGTTGATGGGATTAATACGATAGGAAGTGAAAGGAGGTGCTGGAAATGGAACGACCATAAAGCCTTTATTCATCTCGGCTTGAATTAGAGAGTTGGTTATTTGAGGTTCAGAGATGGCAGAACGTAGGTTTTCACTGATGAAAATACCGGTGGAAAAACCATTCAGAAGACCATTGATGAGATATGATGTGAAGTGTCTGTCGGGGTGATGCTGTAGGGTGAGGGCGATGGCTAGAACAATGACTGGGATGAATACTGAAAGTATTGCTGAATGTCATTTGGAAGCAGCTAGGCAGATGATTCTGAAATGGGCATCGCCGCAGATGTGGAGGTTTCTACAGTTTGGATGAACAGAAGTTGTTGTTGAAATTGTTGCAGTTCTGTTTGGAAACTGAAAACATTATGTTGCGGCCATGTCTGTCTTGTTGGTGGAAGATTCCGTAGGGGCTGATGAATGGATAGGATTACGCACTAAAAAGCGGGTACTGTGAGGGGGAAAGCTGCGTTTACCTGAACAAAATGAGCTACTCTTGGCACAGGTGTGTAGAATGCGCTGTGGAGGTGCAAACACT
This sequence comes from Polyodon spathula, assembly GCF_017654505.1. Lineage (NCBI taxonomy): Eukaryota > Metazoa > Chordata > Actinopteri > Acipenseriformes > Polyodontidae > Polyodon > Polyodon spathula. The sequence continues at coordinate 70,012,467 of NC_054534.1, forward strand.
GCAGGTGTTGGCGAGTAACCCGCTGAATATTCTGCTGAATCGATCAGGGTCAGGGCGAGACCAATCAGTGATAATGTTATCGGCAGCGAGGAGTGCAGATGGTTTAGCAGAGAAGGATTTGTGATAAGCATAAAACATTGTGCCTCCGTATCTGACTGATAACTCCACAATATAAAATATATATTGGTTGTGTTGTTGACGGCGATGAGGGTAAGCAGGGCAAAGAATGTCTCGATAGACAGAAAATGCCAGCACGAATTCTTCAAGTGTGAGGTTCTTTAGAAGGCATGGATCGTTGGATTTGAGTATTACTGAGACATTCCCACAATCGACAACACAATGGTTTAAAAATTCTGATGTTGCTATTAATATTGAGACTAAATTGACATCTTTACCTTCAATAATTTGGTGTCTGATGTGGGGAGATAGCGAATGATAATGCAGAAAAGTGACTGCGTGGGAACCTGAAGCAACTGCTGAGGCAAGGGCGTATTTGGATATGGGCGTCTGCTGAGGATGTGACGTTACAATAACATAAATGTTCCCACGGAGATGTTGCTCGTAAGCAGCTGATGATCTTACCAGGTGTTTCTACTAACAAGCATCTACTGTGCGTATGTGTGTGTATGTATATATATGTATATATATATATATGTATATGTATATATATATATATATATATATATATATATATATATATATATATATATATATATATATATATACACACACACACAGAAGTATTCACCCCCCTGCAAAGTTTTCACATTTTGTTGGAATCTGAGTGTACTCCATAATGCTTTCAAATTAGACTTTTACATGTAAAATCTATACAAACTACCTCCACATTGATAAAGTTAAAAAATGCATATAGAATATAAATAAGTAAGATTTACAGAGAAAAACAGATCAATCTCAGTTTAACAAGTATGCAACCCCTTTGCTACTGCAGCCCTAAATCAAGTCAGGTGCAAATGATTTGTTTGAAAGGTTACAAAATTAGTGAAATAGTTTCAGCCTGTGTCTACACAAAGTGGTTTAACTTGTAAATAATTTCCCTCAGGTATATAAACACTTTCAAGCTGCAACTCACATAGTGATCCAACCAAGGAGCTTTTGAAACAAGTCAGGGATAAAGTGGTAGAGAGGCACAGATTAGGAGAAGGGTACAAGAAAATTTCAAAAGCACTGATTATCCCTCTCAGCACAGTGAAGTCCATCATTAAGAAGTGGATGTTGCATCATAACACCCAGACACTACCCAGATAAGGTCGCCCTCCCAAGCTGAGCAGCCACGCAAGCAGGAAACTGGTTCAGAATGTCATTCTGAAACCAGCACTGACCTTGAGAGATCTGCAAAGTTCTGTGTCTGAGATGTGAGTCAGTGTTCACACATCAACAATAAGCCGGTCCCTAAACAAAGCAGGCCTGTATGGAAGGGTGGCAAGAAAGAAGCCTTTACTCAAAAAGCCTCATCTTAAAGCACGTATGGAGTTTGCGAAAAAGCATGTAGATGATACTGCAGATATATAGAAAAAGGTTTTGTGATTAGACGAGACAAAAATTGAACTTTTCTCTCTAAATTCCAAGCGTCTGTTGCAAGCCCAACACTACACATCACCCAGTCAACACCATCCCAACTGTCAGGCATGGTGGTGGCAGCATCATGTTATGGGGATGCTTCTCTTCAGCAGGGACTGGGAAGTTTGTCAGGATAGAGGGGAGAATGAATGGAGCTTAATACAGGCAAATCCTTGAGGAAAATGAGTCAGCCAAGACTCTGAAACTGAGGAGGAAATTCATATTTCAGCAGCACAATGCCCAAAGCACAAAGTTAAAGTCACACTGGAGTGGTTGAACAAGAAGAGAATTCATGTTCTTGAGTGGCCCAGTCAAAGTCCTGACTTGGATCCAATCTCAAATTTATGGTGAGACTTGAAGATTACAGTCGATTGTCGATCCCCAACAAACTTATCAGAACTGGAACAATTTTCCTGTTAAGAAAGGGCAAAAATGTCACCATCCTACTGTGCAAAGCTAGTAGAGACCTATCCAAAAAGACTCATGGCAGTAATTGCTGTGAAAGGTCCTTCTACCAAGTATTGACTTAAGGGGCTGAATACTTATGCAACCAGTAAATTTCATTTTGTACATTTTCTTTTTGCTGACATTTATTTAACCTCCAACTCATGTAACAGTGTTCAGTTTAACCACTGCAGCTTTGAATAAAAAAATAAGATTGTTTGAAAAACTGTGCATACATTATTTGTAATTCAACAAAATTTGACATTATTGGTAGGGGTTGAATACTTCTGCAAACCAGTGTGTGTTATATATATATATATATATATATATATATATATATATATATATATATATATATATATATATATACACACACACACACACACATACACACAGTAGACACTTGTTAGTAGAAACACTTTCTTTACCATTAAAAATCCACTTTAAATATATACAATATATTGATATATTGTTTAAATTCATTGCGCAGACTCTCACATCTCTATTTTAATTGAATTCATGAAAGTTTTTCCATGTTAAAAAAACTAGGCCATGCTTTACTAATCATTTTAAAACTAATAAAAAATTGTCATAAAGAGCATTATTGTTGTTGAAGTAATGTTGTTGAAGTTGACACTCTGGGATCCTTCAAGAAGCTGCTTGATGAGATTCTGGGATAAATAAACTACTAACAACCAAACGAGCAAGATGGGCCAAATAACCGCCTCTCATCTGTAAACTTTCTTATGTTCTTATTGAGTTTTTAACTGTAAACAGGACCATGTTTAAAGCTTGGAACTTAATATCTGTAGCTTGGTGATTGAGGTTCAAGCTATGTTTGCATCTTTTGCAACACCACGTGTATGGTATGGTAGTTGAATACTTTTTAAAAACATGAACATTTCATATTACAATAGGTCTAATCTGCAACAGGTCATCATGCATATACTGTGCAAACAAAAAAGAAGGGTTGTTCTGTTTAATCCTGTTTTAGTTTACTATTTTATATTACCCAGTGGATCTGGTTATTTATTTGAAGCAAATTGCAGCACACTATAATGCAATAAACCTGAAGAGGCCTTTGCCGATTAAAAAATACCAGCTTTTGTCTTGTAGTCTACGAATAAACCTTTGTAGTTGAAGTTCCTCAATTTATATAGTAACATAACATATATATATATATATATATATATATATATATATATATATTATAGTTCAAGACTAGAGTATGACTAGGACTAGACTTTGATCTAACTTATCCTGGTCTTTTTTTTTAAATTCACTTGTCTGTTTTACTTAAGATGGCGTTTCTACGTGTTCATTTTTTTTTAACTGTTCTGGGGTTAAAAACGTATACTATTTTATAAGTATATGATAAAAGAATTACCACCTTTTTTATCTATTTAATGTAATTGTTGCTGCATTTTCTGGAACTTTTATACTATTTAATTTAAAAATTTTTTTACATTTTCTAGCTCGAAAACAGCATGACGGACCAGATTTGAATGTACGTTTCCCTACTTTCTTAACAAAAGTTGCTTAGGCACAGCGTACCACTTTTTACCTGTACGGACCGCTGATGTAGAAATCCAAACTGTTTTGTGTTTTTTTTTTTTTTTTACCAAAGGTGGTACGAAACAAAGCGCAGTACAGGGCTGAATCGAAACGGTTTTGGCGGTCCCGCTATTGTATGTTAGGCTGAGTTGAACATCAGCAAGCTTTTACACAACTGATTAGGTAAATGAAGCTCATCTGTATGCCTCTGATACACAAGCAACTCAGTTGTAGGAGTCCATTTTTAGCTTGAAATTAAAGGATGTTCTACTCAACATCTGGTAAAACCTTAACCAGTGTCGACTGATTCCACGCCTAGATGTGTGCATGTACTAAAGGACAGTGACAGAGGGCCAATTCTGTACTAAATAGTGAGCATGTGGTCCTTTTCATGTCCTGTAGTGGCTAAAGCCTTATAACTAAAGCTCTGTGTTCTATCATTAAGTAAATGTTCTTTTCCTGGCTAATCACGAGTCCTCCGTGTTTATAACAATATCCAGGCATCTCATCTTGTGGATTCATTTTCTCTCTAGCATCAATCGTTTTAACATTTTCTGGGCTGTACCCCAAAAATATCTCTTTTTCTCTACTTTGCAAAGCTAGTAGAGACCTATCCAAAAAGACTCATAGCAGTAATTGCTGCAAAAGGTGCTTCTACCAAGTACTGACTTAAGGGGCTGAACACTTATGCAACCAGTAAATTTAATTTTGTACATTTTCTTTGTAAGTTTTGCTGACATTTAACCTCCTCCTCAAATAACAATGTTCAGTTTAACCACTACATCTTTGAATAAAAAAAAAAAGTTTGTTTGAAAATGTATGCATAGTTTATTTGTAATTCAACAAAATGTGACATTATTGTTAGGGAGTGAATACTTTTGAAAACCACTGTGTGTGTGTGTGCATGTATATATATATATATATATATATATATATATATGTGTGTGTGTGTGTGTATGTATATATATACATACACACACATACACTTAAATTGACATAAATTGACTTAAATTTGATGAAACAATAAATACAGTATAATCGTAAATGTCGAAAAACTACTCACTTCTAAATCTTTTGTAGTCATTTTTGTACTACTTTAGTATAAATACATGTTAATTTGGATTCATAGGTTGTTTTTTTCTGACTTTATGTGAACGAAAAGACACACATTTGCCCGTTTTCCCATTGGAAATAGTGATATTTTGAAATATCACTGTCCTGGAAACAAAAGCAAAGTTTGTGGGGAATAATAGCCATTTCTATACTTTTGAGGCATAAGCAATTAGGAAATAACACTTACTACCCAGGAACAAAAAAAAAAAAAAAAATTGTTACACAGTGTTATTAATACAGTACACTATACAAAATCACATTAAACTCTACATGACACCTTCATTATCAAACAAGGGATTTGGCCCAAGCCCAGTGAGTTTGTACCTTTTGTTTTACAAAGGCTGGCTCACGAGTAAACAAAACGAAACTGAAAAATACAAATACAATCTCTATATATGTTGCATATATTATAATGATATTACTCTCCCGAGTCTCCCCATCCAAAATTTGGCTTCATACATAGGATGAAATTATCTGCTTTTTTTCTGTTTCCAAGTTATTGCTGATATAAATCTTCTGTGGCTTGCTGCTTGGCTTGGAGGTTTTCACTTTCTTTACCACCACCACAAACTCTTTGCTGAATGTCTCTTTAGTTTAAGGTTTTCCCAAAGCATATTGAGACTGTACAGCAGTATATGTTATCGGAGACTGTTGATTGCTGCTGCTGATGCCCATTCACAAGGGGAGAGTGTGGCCATCGTCCCATGCAGCCACATTAGAAATACCAAGCCAACCAACCTTAGAATATTAGGGGTTTAAAAAGTTTAAGTTTGGCTGTGGTTCTGAGAAACACAAAGTCAACCATGCTTTTCTAATTTACCTTCCTGCCCACTAATCCAATTGAATTCAGTTTTAAACAACCTCTGTCTCTGCATCACCACCAATTATTAATCTAATTATTTCTCCAATTTCTTCTTGTGGGGACGGCAGTAACAATTCCACTGGCCTGTCCTCTTGTCAGTCAGGTTGACTTTGTAAACAAGGACAATGAGTAGACTTCTTGCCAAATTCAATCATGTTCACTTAAGTGTGTTTTCTGAATATAAGCAACAAATAGCACACTTAGCCGAAAGTCTCCAGTGAAAGAGACTGAAGCTTTCTTTCTTTCTAACATTATCAATCTATAGTACCTCTTACTTTCTAACCTAATCATCAATCCTGAAATTGTTCATCATCTTTTTTTCTTTTTTGGACCACATTTAAAATACCACATTTTTTAATATATATTTTAATGTTTCAGTTTCTCTTTGAGGTTTTCTTTCAGAACACTTAGAAAACAGAATCATCAGTCTGTTACCTCCCCCATTCGCTTACCCCATCCCCAGAAGAATTCAGCTACAGTACACATCAACTGCTTATGATTACTGCGCTCCATTTAACATGATGTTGAAATGCACTGAAAGACGCAACCTAAAGATGGCATGAATTAGAATGATTTATATTTATTTGTTCACCCCTCTCTTTAGATAAAAACCCTGTCAGTGTGACAGTGGTCATTTAGTTTGCATGCAAATTCCAGTTCTTGAGTCCGAGCTATTGCCCCTACACTCCCCCACATGCCTTCTGTGACTGGCTCGTTGAAGAAAAGTTGTATCTCATTATCGGTACAAAATGTTTAATAGATATTCATACATATGGAATGAGTTTTGGCAATACAGAAACAAAAGCCAACCTGCACACCAACACCTGTAGACAGGAGAAATGCAAAAGTTCAATTGATCTATCAGAAGCACTCAAATTCTTAGCACTGAAGCCAGCACAGATGTTACCACATACATCATTATACATTGATTACAAACATATGTTCTGCAAGAACATATGTGAGAGTATGTTATGTTATATTATTATATTATATTGTAAATCTTTAAGGTACTTAACGGACATTTACTTTCACCAAAAAAATAAAATAATGTTAATTATATGTGTAGTACAACTTGTTGCTACAGACCACAGTGCTGTGGGAATGATTTGTGTACAAAAACACTATTAGTGCAGTGGTGCTAATTATTCTCTTTCTATACTAGTTTTAGCTATTCCACCATCCATATGGTAAAAGGGATAGTCTGGGTACACAAATAGAAGGCAGTAATTCAACTGAAGGGTTCAGAAGATGCAAAGATGTTGAGAACAATATTGAATTACTTTTAAAATACATATTTACAATGTTTTTTTTTTGTTTTGTATTTTAATTATTCTATCTAGATTAGTATTATACCATGATACAGTAGTTGTCAAATGATGAAATCTCTACTGCTCTAAACTTTTTAAAGTTTTTCTACAGTTTTATATTACAGAAAATCAACTGGACTTTAACTTTAAGAAAAAGCTTCAATCCACAATTGTATTTTTCTGACATTTTACAACCAACAGCAGAGTATTTATACCCTTGATGTCCCAGTTATATAGGAGACGTTTAAAACAGATCAATATGACATAAGCTACATGCACACAAGCTATGGACAATACCCTACATATTGGTGATCAATGTCTTAATGGTAAAAAAAAAATGTCAATGTATTTTCAGTTATGGCTTCAAGTTTGGGATAGTTTAGTTCAGGTGAACATGGCGCTATAAACACCCTGCACGCAGATTGTCGATTTGTATACTGAAAAAGACTAAGAACAGATGCAAATCCTGGAGTATCTACAAATAAACTGAACATCACAAGTGTTTGGATCATAGGTTGTTGTTTTGTTATTGCTATAGGCCTCCATTATTGATAGATGTGGTTCTAAACAGACAGCAAGCACTATTGAAAATGTATTATGCACAGCATACTATTAGTGTACAAGTATGCCTGTTGACACAAACTGCGCTTAGTTGGCTTATGTGTCTTGCAATAAACTATTCAAAAGAGATGAAGAAATGTTTATTACTTTCAGACCCATCGTGCTACAGGCTGTTTTGAATAGTTTATTATTTAGTTCAAGGACACGTTAATTGAAAGTGGAAGGTTACAGTTCAAACGTACTGTTTTTATACAGACTTTGCAGTCATTAAGGACTGAGCTATTATACCTTATAATTTAAATGTTGGCTGAAACATACCACAACTGTGAGTAATAAAAGGATAAAAGAAATATCATGCTGTTGTTAAATATCAATGCCTCATTATTAAATGTCTACAGTTGAAGACTGGGCCCAGCAGCAAATGTAGCTGAACAATACGTTCATCATCACTATCCACTTCAACAAATTTGGGAAATATTAATGACTGAATGGATTAACATCTCTTGAGAGACATTGGTGGATGCAGTGATTAGGAAAAGCAATTGCTCAACGTGATATTATGTTCAAGTCCTAATAAAGAGTCCAGTGTACATAAAGTGTAGTAATCTAATTATTTTTATAACCTATGCGTATTCATTTTAAAATGAGGACAAAATCAGTAAATGTGTGTTCCAATTGGTATATATTACTGTCCTGCAGTGGCTGAATTAAAAAAAAAATAAAATAAAAATAACTGGTTCAAATCAAAACTCAAATCAACACAGGAAATATCCCAGCTGTCTGAGGGTATATCAGGGGGTGTGGCTGAGCAATCTGATTCTCTGTTATGGTTACGGAATAACCTGGAGAAGTGTTTAGTGCTGTATTGTCTGTATATTTAACTATTCTTGTTTGTCATTGTAGACTGCTAAATATCTGGGAGTTGTGCTGATAAGCTAGCATCAAACCCAACTGCACTACACCACTGTAATCACTTTTTACGCATTCACTGTTGGACTGGTGATCCTATGGTTTTGACTGGATCAACACATCGCTGTGTATAGTCAGTCTTATTAGTTAAAAGCAATTAAAAAAGCTTAGTTTTCACCCTTGAACTGTTGTTGGACTGTTGTTTAATTAAGTAGTGCCTCATTTCTATACCTGTGCACTACAAACCACTTTGCCACAAACACCCAATTATTTATCCTGGCTATCGAGGACAGTCAAATCCAGTCTTATCAAAACCTCTAATTATCATTGAAAAAGTAAACCATGTGTCAGTTGCTATTACCCATTTTCATTTTCTAGTATTTAAGGGTAAGCAATGACCTTACCAGTTCAAACCTAAAACCATCTGGAGTTCAAGGCATTAATGCATTGTATCAAGGCATTAATCATATGAAAGAAAAAGTCTAGCTTTCCCTTTCAAGAGAGATTTTGTCATCAGTCTTAGAGATACAGATGTTTTTTTTTTTTTCATTGAATGGTGTTTAACATTTTACCTTCTCTGAGGATTCAAGCACCTTAACATATGTGGGTGCTAATCAGACTTTTAACCCCTCCAAGAAATATAAAACATTCTTTATATCTATATATATATATATCAATCTCTGAACTTTCATCCACTAATCTGGAAGCTCCATTACTGGGCACTACCACACAGTAGACAGCTGTGGGACATTCATATGTTTAGCTTTAAAAAAGCTTAAGGAAAAGAAAGCAACACATTGGAAAGGTAAATACATCTATCAATTAGAGATTACTTGTTTCAATTAACACTTACAATAACACTGAAGACAGTAGGCATTACATTGTCTTAGAGCAGCTTGTATGGTTCTTTTTGGTGTCAATGGGCCTTGTTGTTGCACTTATTGGAAGGAAAACCTGAATTGTGTGGATAAACCAATGTAGTCTGTGCACAATTAAGCTGAGGAACACAAAGCCACTTTGTGGCTTGGAACTTGGTTTCAGGAGACTAGGTTTCAGGCCACTGCATTACACACCAAGGGAGACCTGGGGTTTGAGAAGGCAAAGTTGCTTCAAACTCTCCTGGTCTCCTGGAACCGGGTTTCAAGCCACTGTTCCTGAAAAAGTCGCTTTGTGCTCTCAGCTTTAGTTGCCACAATAATAAACATTGTGCACTCACTCAACATATCAGTTTTTGTATTTTTATATAACCTGTGTTAAGTTGCTTTCACCTGTTGCTCTTCAGTGCTAGCTGACTGCTATAGATACATGTAATTTAATTTACATCAGCGTCATACAGTGATCTGCCATTTTGGAAACCTTTGTGCACTAGATGGTGCTAGCACTTGTATTGTGAAAGAGACTTTGACTGATCTAGCTTAGATCTATGACATGCAACTGTAACTGACATAACTCATCGTGAAAGCAACTTCTCAAAAGATACCACATAACTCATCGTGAAAGCAACTTCTCAAAAGATAAGAGCACACATTTGAGTAATTGCAATAAGAACCACTCAGAAGAATTGCAAACATAATAAAAGAGTAATGGAAACTGTAAGAAAAACCAAGAAGCTACTGTACCTTGAAATGAAAAAAAAACTAAAACAAAAAAACACATTATCTGTGACCATGGTAACACTACAGCAATGAGTCACACCATGTCATTCCCAGAAATCCCAGTATTGTCTACAAGTTTACAAATACAGCAATGTTTCCTGACTATGATAATTTCTGTTACTTGGTTGAAGTAACATGTCTGACTATAAAAGCATGTTTGTCATAGCAGAGATGGCAGGAGTGATTGTTCAGGCTTAAGATTTATAGAGTGGTCTGTGTGTGTTTAATTAAGGGTGCCCACGAGCGTCCTGAAATGACAAAGACCCAACATAATAATGAGAAACAAAGCTTTTGCAAAGCATTCACAACTAAAAACATTCCATCATGAATGAAACATGCAACAAAGCAAAATAAAGTCTACTTAGCTCCATTAAACAACCACATAAACTATTTAGATCGACATGTACATTAGCTTTTATAGATTGAAAGTAGATTGAGCAGTCTGCCACCTGTCAGACATAACTGTAAGTTGATTCTGTGATCTTGGGTGTACATGCGTGTACCCAACTGGAGAACTGAGGATAAGGCTACTAGATACCCCTCAGAACACTTACTTAGTAACTGCTAAGCACAGTACAAATGTAATAAATATATTTTTCAATGTATGTGCTGGTAAATTGTTTTTTTTTTTATTAACTTTCATATCTAGAATTTTTTATTAAATTTTTTTTTTATTAATTTTTTTTTTTTTTTTTTTAACTAATTAACTGTTTTCACACATTTGAAATAATGTATTTAACATTTGCACATTTACTGTTATTGTACACTTAAATGTCTTTTCTGTTGGTGACCTCAATTGCTTTTGAACACATTACAGACAGCCAATCAGAGTAGAATATTTTCATCAACCATTATCAAATACCAAACACAGAACAAAATGGAATGTTGGGAATTTTTACATTATGACGATGGTTATTGTTATTGTTATTAAAGTCATTATTTCCACAATTCAATAACAAATGCTTTTTTATTTATGTATTCCAATTTTGCATTTCATGTCTGCATTGGTCCACAACAATAATGAACTTGTTACTCTAGCAAGAGGTACTCTTATACAGCCATGTTGGAAAAAGCTTTGACAAGCACTTGACATTTTTTTTCTGCAAATGCCAATTGGGATGTAACAAAACAAACTTGGATGATACTAATACTAACATTCTAACTCTCTATGCTGACGATTCTATTCTATATTCGGCAGGACACTCCAAACAGGAGGTCAAAAGGGATCTGCAGACTACATTTGACATCATACATAAAAAAACTCATGATAGATTGCAGTTTAAAAATCCATCTTGGACACTGAAAGTTGAGATAATAAAGAAAGTTTGTTATTATAAATACATAGGCATATGGATTGATGAGCATCTTATATTTAATCGTCATATTGACAAACTGATTTCAAAGGTAAAACCTAAATTAGGCTTTTTAGGAATAGGAAGATCTTTTCTCAGTCTAGCAGATCAAAATTGGTGATTACTACTGTTCTCCCTATCCTTGATTATGGGGATTACATTAACCAGTTTACTTCTACTCAGTCTTCACATAAACTACAAGTATTTTACAACTCATGCTCCAGATTTGTATTAGAATGTTCCACCTTGACTCATCATTACGACATGTAAGTAAAATTAGGCTGGCTTTCACTTACAGACCGAAGGCTTTATCATTGGTACTGTTTTGTGTTTAGGTTTTAAAGGATTGGTGCCTTGTTATTTAACTGATCTGCTTAATAGGTATGATACCAACTCTGCCTTCCTGTGATTCTGTTATTCTAAGGGTTGGCATGTTTGGGTAAAATGTTCTTTGCCTATCGGCTCCCAAAAATGTTTAACTCTTTTAACTATGATAAAATCAATCAATGAATCAATCTTTATTCTATATAGACCACCATCATAAAGCGCTTTACAAGATGCAGTAACAAGAAGTAACATAATATGTGAAATAGTAGCAGCAACATAGCAGCTAATAGCAGACTATGCTTAAAGAACATGGAAAGCAAAAGAGAACAGGTGGGTCTTTAATGCGTGAGACAATAGGACCGTCACGCACCAAAGCTGGGAGAGAGTTCCAGAGTTGGAGCCATGAAGCTAAATGAGCAGTCTTCAAGTTTGGTGCACTTTTGCTTGGGAATAACAAGGAGGCCAGAGTCTAGAGAACCTCAGCTTGCGGGCAGGTACATAGCGGGTCAGCAGGTTAAGGAGCTACTCGAGACCTGTGTGATGTAGGGCATTGTAGGTGAGCAGGAGAGTTTTGTAAATGACTGTGAACTTTGCAGGTAGTCAGAGCAGCGGCGCAAGACGGGGATGATGCAATCATGTTTTTTACATCTGGTAAGGATCGTGGCAGAGGCATTGTGGATTAGCTGCAGTCGGTTTATGGTACGTGCCGGGAGACACCATATAGAGAGTTGCAGTAGTCGATTAGAAAGGAGACAAATGCATGACAAAGTATCTCCGCCTCTGGGAGGGAAAGGCAGGGACAAACTTTGGAGATGTTTCGAAGATGGTAGAAGGAAGATTTGACCATGGAGGAGAGGTTGCTGTCAAGAAGTACACCAAGGCTTTGTACTGTGGGGGAAGGCAGCAGCAGACAGTTTCCGAGGTTCAGGGCAGCTATATTGAGATTTTTAAATTTTAGATCCTATTAGAAGGAATTTAGATTTGCTAGTGTTCAGCTGAAAAAAATTGGCAGACATCCAGGCCTCAATGTCTTGAATACAAAGAGCCGGACCATGGCAGAGGGGCTACAAGGGTAGAGTTTTAAGTAGAGCTGGGTGTCGTCAGCATAGGAGTGATACATGAGGTTGTGTTGGCGGATGAGGTGACCCAAGGGAAGCATGTAGATATTGAAGAGAAGGGGCCCAAGAACAGATCCTTGGTGGACACCACAAGTGACTGGGTTTGCAACACCATTGCATCCAGCATAGAAAACAGACTGCATGCATCCGGATAGCTGTTAGGTCAAGGATGATCTCCAGCATTGAGCAGGAGATCATTCACAATGCGAAAGAGAGCTGTTTCAGTACTGTGATGGGGCTGGAGACCAGAATGTAGAGGTTCAAGCAGATTGTTGTCCATGAGATGTTTCATCAGCTGACTGGCTATATCCCTTTCAAGAGTTTTTGAGAGAAAGGGGAGATTTGAGATGGGACGGAAAGTTAGCCTGGTCAAGGGAGGGTTTTTTGAGTACAAGGCGTAACTCGAGCAAGCTTAAGGGCAGCAGGAATTGAGCCAGAGTCGAGGGACAGGTTGAGAGTGTGCACAATGGAGGGAGCAAGATCAGAAGCAGAGATGAATCAGGTTAGTTGGCCAGGTGTCCAGGGAGCATGTAGCAGTAGTTGTGTTCAACAGTAAGCCGGAAAGATCAGCAGTGGAGAGAGGAGAGAAGGAGGAGAGGGCAGGAGAGACAACCAGAGGAGTGTCAAGGTGGTCAAGTAGTAGACTGGGTTTGTGGTGGGTGTGTAGAATAGATGTTGTCGATTTTGTTCCGAAAGAAAGAGGAGAAATCATGACAATTAAGAGAGGAGGATGGATGGGAGTTGGATCGGTGAGTGGTCTTAAAGAGAACATTGGGTTTACCGTGTCCCATAGTTATGATTTCAGAGAAGTATTTCACCATGGCCACAGCAAGCACACATCTGTAGCTCGCGAGATGGTAGGTCCAGATCTCTCTGTGAACTATTAGTCCAGATGACCTCCACTTGCTCTCAAGCTTGAAGCAGTCAAAGTACAAGGGTGTACCATGGGCAGTTTCAATCTTTCTTGATGGTTCTGGTTGTAAGCGTGGCAACATTGTCAATGATATGAGTAAGGGTGGCATTGTAGCGGGTCACCCCATCATCAACCAAGGACAGGAGAGTACCAGTTAGAGGGGATGCAGAGACACATTTTGAGAGTTTCAGAGGCTTCAGTATATTCTTGGGATGGAAGGAGCAGGGAGATTAATATTAGCAGTGATTAAGAAATGGTCAGAGAGAGACATCTGAGACGGAGAGATTGGAGACATCAAGGACCCTGGTGAGGAGCAGATCCAGGGTGTGTCCTCGGGTATAAGTGGGGACGTTGACAGATTGAGAAAGTCCAATTTAAGTAAATGTGATAATCTCTCTCTTAAATGTTTTAAAAATGATCTCTGTAAATTGTCTAGGGCTTCATGTAAATGTGTTGATCCTGATTAAGTAGCCGTACATGTTCGGGTGAATGTCCTTTCCTTATGACTCCTAAAATGATTAAGTCTGTATCACACATAATATTGTGTTGTTTTATTGTATATGTTTGTTGATAGGACCCCCTTGTAAATGAGATCTAGGTTTCAATGGGTTCTGTTTTATCTTAACTGCAAAAAATATTTAATAGAAATATAAAGCTGCGTGTCATCAGCATTGCTGTGAAAATATACACTATGTTTACAAATAATATGGGACTGTCACAAAGATGGCCGAAGTGGGTGGCGTCAGACCAGAGCCAAGAAATAAGCAACAGAGAGGTGGAGTTTGGTGGAGCTGAGCGTTTGCTTGTGCTCAGCATTTAATAAATAAACAGAACAGAAAATAAAAGGTTGTAACAATCAAAAAACACAGGACACGGCACATTCGCCAAAACACAAGAGACAAACAAAACGGACTATACAGACAAACACAGTGAGCTGATTTAGCGATTATTATTATTCGTATTATCTTTACCTCCGTCTCCAATGCCTTTCTCCACTCACCGAACACACAACCCCGAGTATGTGAAAACATGCTGCTTTTATGCAGCTGTATTGAGACTCGACTGCTAATCAATCATTCAGTTGGAGTCGCGGTACAACTGCACGCGAATTAATAAAGTGCAATTCCCCGTGCTCACATATTACATTTTACTTGCACGTGAAGTGCTGTGCAATCCTCGTGTCTAAATACAAATATATATTTTAAACACTTGTGTTACACAGACCCTTTTATATCCCGTGTACCAGTGACTATACACCAACATTTAACACACCACACGCAACATATAACAGAAAATACACACAGGGGCGGGCACTTCTTCACAGGGACCAAGAATAGAACCCTGAGGAATGCCACAGGAAATTATAAATCATCCTGATGCTGAATCTCCCAAGGAAACAATTACATCAATTAGTAAGGTGATCCAATAAAACTGGATGATCAACAGTATCAAATGTTGCACTTAGGTCTATAAAACTATAATGGAAATAGACCCAGTCTGCATTTACCGATAAGTCATTTACCACTCTAACCAGTGCAGTCTCTGTACTATGAGCAGGTCAAAAACCTGATAGGAACTTTTCAAGAACTTTACCATTATCAAGAAACATTAAGTTGATTGGCTACTTCAAGATCTTACTTATAAGATCTGAACTGTAGGATCTAAATTAGTAACAGCTTAATCACAGCTGTTTTAAAAGCAGTTGGTACTGTTCCAGTTGACAAAGATTTGTTAATACTTTCTAAAACTAAGTCACACTGATCACTAAAAATGCCTTTGAGGAATTTTGTTGGACTTGGATCTAAAAAAACAAGTGGAAAAGTTAATCTGCATCACTAACTTGTTCAGATCTTGTAATGTAAAAAGGAAAAATGATTCCATGACAGAAGTTGTTGGTTTAATTGACGCATTAAGATCAACCATCCTGAAAAATATGATCCCTAATATTAATAATTTTATTTAGAAAATAATTAAGAAATGCCTCACAGTTAGCTGGTGTGGCTTCATATGAGGGTTTGCGTTAGGGGATGGGTTAACTAATTTAGTAGTAATAGTCCTGTTTAGTGCCAGTGAAGGGTAAACCAATGATTGGTTTAGCACCCTGTGACAAGAATGGCATGCATGATGACGTCAGACCAGGAAGAAGCAGCTCCCACACAGACAGAGTGGGGTACATCTGTGCTGCAGAATGTTTATTATTAAATGAACAAAATAAAAGTTAAAAAAACAAACAAACAGACAAACAAAACAAACAGACACGGAACAAATAAGTATCGTGCTGCTGTAAACCAGCCCGGGTAGCAATTGCTTTGGTACTGACTCTCTTTTCTTACGACTGTTGCAGCCAAAGCTGCAGGTCTTTTATATTATGGCCTAGGGGTTAACTAGCTATTAATGATCTTATTATCCTAAGGCCATAGTCTGCACAAGTTTAATAATTCTGTTTGACTGTCAGCTAGTTAAATAATCAGTAGCTGACAGTCACGCATCCTCACGAGGTGATTTTAAAATAACACAACAATAACAAAAAATGGCGGACAGCACCTTGCTCGTCCTGCCAAATAATAAAATGCAAAATAACACATTAAACAGAAAACACAAATCGGAGTGGGGAGTATCCCGTCACACACAAGGGGGTGCTAACAAAAAATGTCAACTACCTAAATTTAACAAAAAAGAGTTTTTATAAAAGACTGTAAATTAAATGTTTAAAACCAAAACAGAACGAAAAGAAACCGTACAGAGTATGACACTTAGAGCCCACTGGTAGGCAAAGGCCATCATGTCGCCAGTGGACTTTGTAGTAGTAGCTATGGTTTCTAGAATTATTGGGTAAGATTAGGTAAGACAGACTTTTAGCTGGGATAATGCCAAAAAAGTTTTCTTATTTAATAATAAAATATTCAAGCATTATCTTCTCAAAAATCAGTTTTAAATGTCTTTCTTGTGAAAAGATAATTCGTTAACATTTTAACAGTTTTGGAACAGTAATGTTGAAGCAGGATCAGTTGTATCCTTTAAGACCAAACTTGACAAAGTTTTGAGATCTCTCAGTTACTAGGAGCCAGATGAGATTAGATGGGTGCTATGGACTCCTCGCATTCGTAAATGTTCTTATGCTCTTCTGATCTAATAAAATATGTTCAATGTCTATTTACAGTACCCAACTTCCTTAAATATTAATTAGAAAAAGCTGAAACTGTGGCTTGATTAAAAAAAAAATACATTATCAAATAAGTGAAGTGTAATTTGTCAACTAGCAAGGGTTTCAGTTCAAAAGTCTGTGCGTGCCAATCTAAGTAAATGTAATTGATATGAAAACAGTACATGACAAAAAGGGCTTTGCAAACTGATCTTGAATTACGTATGTCAGGCATCAAGAGGCATTTTGGAAGCAACCATAAAAATGAACCATATTGTCCTAAATGTATGTACTAATTGAAAAGTAATGTATGACTGCCCTCTTACTCTGGTGCTGACTTCACTCATTCATAAGCATTACATTCAAATCATTACATTTAAATGTGGTCATTCTTCAAAGCAAATATGAAGTTGGGCACTGTACTGTAATCCTTTCTCCAAACTCTAAATAGCAGCAACCAAAACACAATGGCTATTCAAACAGTAGTTGCCACCTCTTAATCCATCCATCCTCTGATCTCTTGGTTAGCATGGTTTCCTATCCAAACATGCTACAGTACCACTATTGTTGGTAAGCCCTTCTAGTTCTTTGTCATCATTGCTGATGGTCTTTCATCTTCCCTTCTGATTCTTTGATTTGCATACAGACATCAATTGCTGGCCGTTACGCAGTGATAATCAGGCACAGATGGTCAGTTGTTTAATGGGTATTCAGACACATAACAGTGAAGTGTCCTTTACATTTCAAACAGGTATTGAGCGCATGGAAGGCATTAAACAACTTTAGGTATGGTTGAATGCATAAGATGAAATTCCATAATTTCTAACAGGACCTGATTAGCATTTACATTAGGTAGTCTAAGGTTAGTGTTAATCGCGGTTTATGAAACCAGCCGTTTTGGTGCATTCGTTAAATATTACAGTTTATGTTGCATAATGGATAGCAATTACATATAAAAAATGCATGTCCTGTCTGGTTTGGCTCACAAGCCATACAAGTATAAAACTGGTACTTCAAAGAAATCAAAGATTTAAAAAGCCTAACTTTGACTTGTTCTTCTCAGATATCCAACAGGAGCAGTCTGTTGACAGATATGACTTTAAACAGAATCATCTGTTTGTACAACTATATTAGATTTAAATTTTTTGCAGACATAAAATGTACATAATATTATACCCATGATGCTCCAGTTTTACTTTGTATTTTTGTCGGTAAGAGTGTCCTCTGATTGAAAACAATATTCTTTTGAATGCCATCCAAAATAACACTCATTCCAAAATTCATCTAGACAGTTTGGAAACAGGTTGACTATAAATCTGTGAGATCAGGTGAGTACTGGATGTATGACTTGCTTTTCCTCAGTATTTTTCCATCATTCTCTCTGGTATTTCAGGCAATTGTCCAATCAATTTCTCACTGCCTCATGGTTAAAGAAACAGGCAACATATTTTTTTCTATAAAGGCCATACTAGTTCTTCTGCTGCTCTCAAAGTATATTAAAACATTGTCTTTCTGGAAATGATTCAGGAAACACACCACAACTGGGCCTGACAGGCATAATAAACTTTATAGGACTTTCAATTCTAAAACTGACACAAAAACAATTGAAACAACTTAAATGTCCTGGTTGAAAAGTCAAGTTATGTGGGAAATCTGCAGCAATTCAGGAATGACCCATACTATCATCATTTGGGACTGATCCTCATGAGACATCAGAATTGTATGAAGCTTTGTATGTCATCGCCTGACATCTGGTCCTGATTGACAGCTTTTTAACATTACAGAATACATGTCAAGGATACCTTGTACGTAGCAAAATATTGGGAAAGAATGGTAAAGCATTGTAAAGCATACAGTTGGTCTGCATTGAAAACAAAGCAAGGTATGGAAAAGCATATTAATAAACATGGCAAGCTAGGGTAAACTATGGTAAATTCATAGTATAGCCATGACAAAAAAAATACTGTGCAAAAATACCATGGTAATCAGTCATGTTAAAGACATTTATGCTCCATAAGGGTTTTTGTTGTCCCACCCCTAAATATTCAGATCTTTTCTGGCATGCAGCTGGAATCATTAATTACCAATCAAAACATGTCTGGAAATGATGGTCTACAAAGGACAGATCCCTAAAGTCACTGAAACTGGAGGCAAGTTGCTGTGGCAATTTTAGTTTCAAGAATGAAAACGATGTTGCTTGAACTCTGCACACTGAGTAAATTGTTGAACAGTGTACCCCACAACTAGCTTTAAAAATTGCCAAAATAAAATACCTGAAAGTTGCCTTGTGTCACATGCAAATCTTAATAATTTAGACAATTGTTAGACAAGTATGAGTCACCCTCCATCTTTTTTCAACCATTTTAGTGGGTTAGGGGAGCAACCCCAGGACAAACTGTGTATTCAAAGATTATTGCAATACCCTCAGGGAAAATGTAATTCACTGTGCTGTAAAATATTGTCGACAGAATAACCACAGGTAAAAAAAAAGAAAAAAAACTGTACTGTGACCCAGGATCTTTAAACCCTTTTTGTCTTTCATGTCTCAACCAAATCCAAAGAACAAACGATCATACAACCTCACATGTCTGTTATTGTGTTTTTAGAATTGTCTATAAAATATAAAATAAAAGTGGTTTGTCTGGGCCATTTTATAATTTAATGTAACCCTCATACCACTACTGAACTTCTGACAACCACGTGTAAAACAATTCCAATATTTGCCAGTGATTCCTTATTTCTAAAGAATAGCATATTTTTTCCATGTACCTGATTTTAAGCAGATTGAGGTTAAGCCAAATACAATTGCACTGTACAAAGTCCAAAATGATATGCCAAAGGGAAATGGCACTTTTCATGATCTCAGAACGTTATCAAAAGTGATTAAAAAACAGTCTGGCTTTTTTCCAAACCCAGTTGATGACTTATACAGTAGACACCTACAGTACTATAGATCACCACTAGATCAAAAATGTGCCTCTCATAATGTGTTACACATCTGAGCCCAAGTGAAGATATGAATAAGGTGAACGAATGCTTTATCTAACCAAATGTTTATATAGGATATATATATAATATATATAATTATATATATATTATATATATATATATATATATATATATAATCAACCGGAACCATAACATAAGCACTTGATAAAAATAAAATCCATGTTCCTTTAATCAATATGTAAAAGTAGTTATTTTGGGAGACTTTTGGAGATTTTGGTTTTACATGATCTCTAACTCTGTACAGACCCCAATCTGGAAGTCTTTAGGTCAGGCTTTGTTCTCAGTGGAGACTCTTCATTTTTATATGATCAGTCATGTACTGTTTATAATTGTTCTTCTTGCTGGGCAAAATAACATCTAATCTACTTCTGTCTTCTCATGTTTGAGGTGGAGATATCAGTGCCCCACAGTCAGATTGACACATATGTTGCTATTGTAGCGTTGCATGGCTATGAAGCAGGTTCAGACAGGTTTTGCAGGTTTTAGAATGTTAACCCGGGACAATACACTTGACAGGTAACGTGTGCTGCTTTACTAGCCAGTGGTACAGCTACAGTTGAGCAGCGTAGTGCTACTCAGACTGTGACAAAAAAATACAATTAAATAAAATAAAGTCCAAAGCACACTGTATTGGTCATGTGCTACAGCCAACTAAGTGCAGTCACTGGTTTTCCTTGGTTGTTTTTCAGTCCTTTCTGGTTCTACTTGGTTATTTCTCACCAATCTTTCTCCCTGTTCTTCTTACTCCAGCAGCAGCCTCTTCGTTTCAGCAACCCAATCCTCTCAGCAGCCCATTTGTCTCAGCAGCAGCAGCCAGTTTCTCTCAACACCAGCTTCAGCAGCAGCTGGTGATTCATCCACCAATCCCAAGCATGCACGGTTCCCTTGACTGTTGCAACATCTTGTCGCCTGATTGGTGGCAACAATGTTGAAATTGGGTCCCGCTCGTGTGGGAAGCCGAGCCTCCAATTGGAGGTGAGTTTCCCATCTCTGACGTCCCTCAACACTTGCTGCCATTTAACCTTTGACCCTGGGTCACAGAACCTTCCCGAATGTGATTACAGTAGACCCAGGTTCGTTACAATATTATAAATCACATCCCCATTACATTCTATTAGTAGCCATTACATTTATTTGATCTCTTAAGCTTATTTTATACACACACATACACACGCATGCACACACGCACGCATACACGCACGCACCCACGCACGCACACTGCTGTGCAAAAGTCTTAGACATGCTGCATTTTTCTAACTGATGCATTATGAGCATCAACAATTTACTCAAAGCATCCACTAGTGTTTTCTACTATTATAACAGCCTTGACTTGCATAAAGAAGGAAAAAACATTGAGCGAAAAAGCTTGCATCGCTTGATTTAAAAACTAGTACAGTATTTCATGTTAGATTTTGAAATGTCACAGTTTTCCATTTTTGTCAGTTTTTTGTTAAGTATATGGAAAACTGCAAAATGGTATGTAATTCAATATGTTAACGTAACATTATTCAACAGGTTTTATTTGACTTTATGAAGCAAAATTTGTTAATTTTATTGGGTGATGCAAAACTTTTGGCCATAGCTGTACATTGCAAATATTTTTACATAGATGCTTCTATTTACTGTAACCTGAAAGGTAAAAAAAAAAAAAAAAAAAAAGACTAGACTTCAAACATGCTGCAAATACATTATAGCATCAGTCAAACACAACATTCTTCATAGAACAGAATATAAATGCTGAAATCTATGCCATCTGAGACCAATAAACCCTTGGATAGTATTTATGTTCCACCAAAAGTTGTTCTGAACCACTGGCAATTTGAATGGAGAACAAGATAAATGGTGCTCAATGTTCAGCACTTCAGAGACAGCAATGAGAAAAAACGATGTCTGCTGAGAAGCCACATCACTTCCAGCCGTTACAGCACGAGAACGATAAACTCTTGGAGCCAGTGTTTTGATGAGGCCTTATTTTCATTTTTCAGCACATCACTAGGTTGTACTCAAAGCACAGTAGGGAAGTGCACTGAATCTCACAAACATGTTAGAGGCAGACATGGAATTCAATTAAAGCAAGCTTTTGCACTCAAGGCTCTCCCAGAAATACCCCAGCAACATCATTTTGCTACACATCATTAAATAATGTAGAATATGCAAAACCCAACGAGAAGCAAATTTGGTACCTATTTTTCAAGCACTGGTGGTTTAAATTGTGTCAGATAACAGTAATAATCTGCAAAACTTGTTTAATCTCACTATGCTGTTGTAATGTTAATAGCATTCATGAATGAGCTGCCTTGGGTTACACCCCTTGTATGACATGAACCTCTTATATTGCATGCACCCTTTGTACTGCATGTATAGTACACAACATCCCATAGTATGCTATAAAATGCTGATAATAATAATAATAATAATAATAATAATAATATACATTTCTAGAAATTTCTTGAAAACAAATAATTTTAGGAAAAATCTTTTGTAGCAAAAAATTTGCTTTTGTGGATGAGGAAAAAAGTTACAAGATGTTACATTAGATGTCTAGAATTCTTTTCTTTTTTGCAAAACTCCAAAAATGCTAATTCAATAGTATTCATACCACGACAAGGAAACTGAAATTAATATCTAGTTGAGGCACCTTTAGCAAGATTTCTTATAAACAGTACTCGAAAACCGTATTAAGAACTGGTAACGGACCATTCTTCAAAGCAACATTGTTCCAGTTCATTCAAATTCCAAGTACTTCTCTTGTGAACAGCCTTCTTCAACTCATATCAAAGATTCTCAATTGGATTTAGATCAGGACTTTGGCTTGGCCATTCCAGAACCTTGATTTTATTCTTGTTTAACCAGTCTGAAGTAGATTTTGATGTGTGCTTTGGATCATTGTCATATTGTAACATCCAGTTGCGTTTTAAATCAAATTTTGTAGCAGACGGTTTCAGATGATTGGCCAATATCTTTTGGTATGCTATGGAATCCATTTTATTATGTAATGGAACTAAATTTACTGTGCCATTAGAGGAAAAACAGCATGATAGAAGGATATTACCACCTCCGTGCTTGACAGTAGGTATGGTGTTCTTTTCTTTGTATGCCTCACAAGATTTTCTCCAAACCTAATGACTATCAGCTTGACCAAATAGCTCCATTTTTGTTTTATCACTTGTGACAGAGACTTGGTAATAAATCTCCCTCCCGACCTGTGAGGGCATTTTGTAAAGGGAACAGAGTACAGAAAGGGGTACAGAAATGCTGTACTGCTCTCCTTTATTTCTTACAGAAGCATAAAATTCCTGAAAGTAAATGAAAGGTAACAGGTTTACATTTTTTTTAAAGCCAGTTTTTTTTTATATATATAATGTTCACAGCACAAAAGTTTTATTGTGTTTTTTTTTTTCCATTTCGTTCAAATTCGAGTTGATTCAGTTCTGTTTCTGTTGCCGTTTTTCTTATCAAGTAAAGTTAATTACTGGTACTGGTGGTTTGTCAGATTTGGGATATTGATCTTCATACCATTCATCAAATGTTTTTCCATTAAAAAGATTTAAAAAATGATTGTGTGTCTGTCATTTTAATGATAATTTACAGATATTAAAAGTTATAGAATAATGGTGTATGAATTTAAATTCAAACATTTTGGTGATGCATTTGCATTAAAAGATTGTGTGGGATTAATGTATGGCTGATAGAATGCAGTTTACCAATCAGAAAGCAGGATTTTTTAATAAGATTTATAATATAATATACATGTGACCTGGTAGAAACACAAAAACCAAGGGGAATCTTTAGCAGATTTATTTTTTTGCAAATGCAACAGTTTCAAAGCTTTGGCAGTTATTTTTTTGGTTTTTGAGATGTGCTTTAATGTGAATTCACATATATTATGAGGAATATTTTCCAAAATTTAACATCTTGGTAAGATTTAAATGGTAGTGATCCTCACTAACTCATTAATGAATCACTAACATGCAAGCTCTTAAGCATACAAAAACATTAAAAATAGCATGCTAATTTCATTATGATAACTGTGAGGTTGTTACATTTTCACTGTAGATTGTCATTAAATTGAACAGCTTTTTTACGTTTGATTGGGTCCTGTATTACAGATTTACTTACAGGTTATTGAAATCAAATAAAATCTGTATCATTTTTAAATAACTCTTAAGGGAGTGGCGTGATGTATTTATTTTTAATTTTTATGTGGACTAAGATAAACAGACTCAGTAGTCGTACAGCTGGGGATGATAAGTTTGTTGCCAGATAAATTCACTAAGACTACTTTCTCACTAAATATCTTCGTTTTCCTCTTTTAAAGTATGCAAGGGATTTTAATGAACAGTCTCTCCCACAAGTGCTGTACACCAAATGACAAAATGACTGGGTCTGTGTGACAGAAATACTATGAGTTCCGATTATAAATCTCCCTCTTGACACCTGAGGTTGCAAAATAGCGAAAGAAGAAGTCTCTGGACGGGCTGGCCTGACAGTTCATTTCCGAGGTCGGGAAGTTGGTCAGCCAGGATGGAAACGAAACTCTGTTGCAGGAACGTATTGACCCGGAAGGTAAACAAGGTAGCAGCTGCAAGCTATAGATGCAGCTGGAACCGTTTACCAAGGGGTCAAGCGGGGTAGCATAAAAAGGGCATGAGAAACGCTCATCTTTTCCTTTGCTTGGTTTTTGATTAGAAACTGGAAGGACCGTGAGAGACGTAGAGAATGCGTATTGGAAATATTCATGAGTGTTTTTTGTTTGTTTGTCCATCTCTGTTTTGTAACTGTGTGTGTTTTCTGATTATACAGCACAAACCAGATCAACACTGCACTTCAGTCACGATTAACATCGTTATCACTGTCATTCACAAATAAAACACGTATTATATTGTACTGCACCACAAGCACTGAGAGCACTCACTTTGGACTGGTGATCGTGTGTGTGTTTAAGTACTGTGTGTATTATTTATGGGACGGCAACCCTTTTTCAATGCTGTGCAGTACACATGGCTGCGTATTGCAAGCTCGTTATTATTTACAGTCTGGTCATCAGACCCTTGGATTATAAACAAATCTTAAACAAACCTTTTCACCTGTACTTTGTTGTCCGTTGGTTTTTTTGGATTGTTGCACCAGCACCGCACCTGCTATACACCTGTTCACTGTCAGCAGCCACTTTGCCACAGTCTGACATTTTCTCTTCATTTACCCCCAAAAACAGATTAAGGACTGCCAAAGACATCACTGTATTAAATATTGTACCAGTCTTGACAGTCACCACTCTGGACATTCGTTGTTTGGGTAAAACAGAGAGCACATGCTGCATTCCGAAGTGTTAGAAAATAATCATATTTAAAATCCTTAGTATATTTTTAAAGAGGAGACAATTATCTATTCAGGGATGCCAAGATATTTAGTGAGCAAGTAGTCAGAGTGAAGTTATCTAGCAATAAACTCCACAGCCCCAGTTGTACTGCTTTCCAAGAAAAGGAGAACATTTTGGGGCTTGCTTTGATTAAAAGTAGTTTGGTATAATGCAATTGCCCTCATTGTGGCCATGGCCCTGTCAGATTGTGTTACGTGCTGTGTGTTTGTGATTAAACTGTAGATACCGATGTGTAACCACCCGTGGTCCATAATGATATGCATGCACTTCTCTGTGGTGGAGTGTGAACGCTTGGCTCGCGTAGGAATTGTACCAAATCAGAATTGAATTAAAGTGTTACTGAACACGTTAAAGAGTTTACAACAAACATTACTGACCATTTCTGCCTGTTGTGTTGTACATGTTTCCACAATATCTTCACAATTCATTTGATATTTCATATAATCACAACTGTTTTGATCTTTTTGATTCACGGATCTTTGGTCTTAAATCATTGTTGACCAGTGATCTTCTTTGACATCGGGTAAGCATCAGGACTTCAAGTGACTCTCAATAATAGAAAAACACTTTGTTGGGTCTAGCCAATGTTACATGCTGTATGTCTATAGTAGGCACCTAGAACTGAAGAACAGCTCCTGAACTAATAGCCAAAGCACCTTATATTTATATATTTATTTATTGCATTTATATAGCACTCTTTATGCAAAAGTATCGGAAAGCACTGTACTGTATATAGTATAAATACCACAATACATTTGTATAACATGTCACACATATAACTGCCACAGTCAGACCATTTAAATAACAATATACACATAATACAAAAGCAGTAATTTTAATGCGTAGTTCAGGGGACGTGCAGCAGGGGGCTTCCAATTTTCTGTAAACTGGTACCTATTTTCTATTTAAGCCCTGATCACTTGCACCTTCGTTGTCTAGCATTTTGTTTTTGTAGCAAACGCTCAGACGTCGTCTTTTCGTACTTCACTGCTAAGCTACACTGCATTGCCTTTCACTGGAGGTCAATTCTCTGTGCAGCGTTCCCAAGATATTATCAAATATTTTCCTACCTGCTCCGGTGCTGCTTCTCATCATTCAGCTTCTCCATTCGGCTGCAAGATCTCCAGCGTTAGCCTTTCCTGCTCTTTCAAGCCTCCAGCCCAGCAACAGCACCGTCCAAACCGCAGCTTCATTTCTCAACTCGTCTGCGTCTTCATTAAACAAACTGGCCCTCCAGTAAAACCTCTAAAGCTCCTTCAACAAGACATCGACAGTCGACATCAGCATTTGCCTTGCCATAATTCCTCTTTTTAATCCACCACAAAGATCTGTCAGCTGAACATTCCTTTACTCTTCGCTTGCAATCAAGCGCCCCTCCTCCACTCCCAGAGCCAGCACATCGCCGCCCTCAGTCAGTGACCACTTTCTGTATCCTATCTTCGGTTGCTGGGTCCTTCGCCCCTGGGCTCGTGTCGTCAGTGGCCATCCTTCTATTCGGTTTCGGTTTCGGTTGCTGGGTCCTTCTCCCCTGGGCTCGTGTCGGCATCGCCCCCCTCAGTCAGCATTCTAGCTTCCATGTCCAGCTTTGCTGGTCTGCTACTAGAGTTGGCCTCACCTGCTCTTCTATCCCAGGACCTGTCCTTTCTAGCCGGCACTCTGTCCTACTTACCGCTCCCTTCTGCTTCTTCTGCCCTATCCCTACCCCCCCAGCTCACGCCCTGTGAAAGTTACATTAAAACCCATTAAGATAAGAAAGGCATTTTAGTCTTGACTTGAAAACTGTAATGGTTTAGCTTCTCAGGCAAATGAAGGCAGAGCATTCCATAGTTTAGGAGCTCTACAAGAAAAAGCCCTCCCTCCCGTGTGAATCTGTGATCTCAGAGTGCTGTTTGGAAAATACGGGGTCAGTAACTCCTACAAATAACTAGGTGAAAATCCATTCAGGGCCTTGTAAGTTAACAGCAAAATCTTAAAATCAATTCTATACTGCACAGGGAGCCAATGTAAAGAGGCATAAACAGAGTAATATGTTCACTTTTCCTGGTTTTAGTCAGAATTCGAGGTAGCGGCAGTGGCGTACATAGAATGTCACAGGCCCCATAGCAAAAAAAAAATTCAGCCCCATAACCATAATATTGAGTAAATACGTGTACCTACCAAGTCTTCATTAAAACGCCCGTCTTCCGCATTTCATGGCAGTGAAATTGTTCACAATCTTGTCCGTGTTCAGTTTTCTTGCGTGTTCTTGTTCTATACTCAACAAGGCTAGTCTTGATAGTCTTTCTTGACACATGGTACTTCTGGTTATATGTTTTGATCAGCTTAAGTTTAGAAAATTATTTCTTGGTAGTGGCAACATTGACAGGAATAGTTAAAAACAAACAAAAAAAAAAACATGCTGTGCAGATGTCAGGCAAAGAAGATGACAAGGCAGTGTTTTCAACAATGAGGAGATGAGTTATCTCTTTGACTGAAGTAAGTTTCTGAATATTATCTTTTAGTGATGCTTTTCAGACTCTCTTTTGCTTTGAATTTGTAGTCAATGCCCCATATTAATGCAAGAGAAACCACAGTCTCCTATACATTCTCAAAGTTATTATGATAGGCTGTCAGTGTTTCAGCAGCACTATGAATCAATTCTGCAGCTTTCATTTGATCATATGTTTCTCACTGTAACAGTTTAGAGACAAATTCACAGTTTCTAAAATTTTACACTGCAGGACTACAAGAAAAAACAAACTGGAAACACTGAAGCTTCTTTTTAACCCCCAGCGCTTCAGACACTTCATCTTTTTTTCTTGACAGGAGAATGATCCTCGTCAGTGCTTTCAGTATGTCCATGTAGCGCAAACACAAGGCTGTCAGAGACTCATAAGATGACCAGCGCATTGGACAGTCTTTTCAGGTGCATCCCTGATTCACTTGTGAAATAGGAAAGAATTACCCAGTGTTTAACACCGTCAGCAAAAAAAAACATATAGAGTCTTTGCACCACAGCAAAAAAACATGACACTCATGGATGTCTACCACTGCATCATTTAGGACCAAATTCAGATTTTGTGCTGCACAATGTACATAAAGCGCATTCAGCTCTTTTACAGTGATTCAAGCTTGTACACCACTGTAAATGCCATTCATTGTTGCTGCTCCATCAAAGCCTTTCCCGACATTTATTTAATTCCAAACCTTTGCTCTCTATGCACTTTAGAATTTCAGATCCAATTCCTGAAGTGCTTTGATCATGAATTTCAACAAAACCTAAAAAATGTTAATTTATCTTTACAGCAGTTGGTAATTTCCATATCCAACACTGACATAGCAAAAACATTGTCTCATTTGGTCAACCTTACTAATGTCTTTAGTTCTATCCATTACAATTGAAAATAATGGTGCTTGTTCTTTTTCATTGACAATATCTTTTTCAATACTTTTAGGCAGAATCTCAACAACTTTGTTTTGAATTCTGGGGTTTAGGTATTTAATTGTGTGGCTTGGTAATTGTATGAGCTGTTTCAGGACTTCGCTCAATTGGCGAATTTCCATCGTCGAGAGTCTGCCTGTGTCCACTAAAAGGCAAGCTCTACATAGCTAAAGTTAAGGTCACATTAACTACTCACTTCAGAACTTGTCTCCAAAAGTTCTGTTCTTTCTGTATTTCTGCTTCATTGTGTGCATCCACTGTCTGATTAAGTCTCCGGTGATGGTATACAACACATGCATCTTTATGCATTTGAGAAGTTTCGTGTGCCTGTATTTTGGTTGTTTTTTTAAACCTTTCCAATTACACATTCCTTTTGCCCAAGCAGGCTCCAATCATAGTTATGTTATATGCAATCAGACACCTGCTTTTGTTGTACGATTATAATAATGTTCAGAAAAACATCTCCTGCCTTGCTTTTCATCTTTTGGGAAATAATTCACAATCTATTATAAACTGCTTGACTTGGTGATCGCTCACATTAACCACTTCAACTCCAGATGTAAAAATTAACCCCCTTCCTAGGTACCAAATTTTTAAAATAATAATAATAATAATAATAATAATAATAATAATAATGTTTTCAAACTTGTAATTGCTATAAAATGTTAACATATGATGAATGAAGCAGAAATACATTACCTAAACTGTTTTTTCATTAACCCTTTATGCTCCTGTGTGCTACATACCCATGTTCAATATAGAGATAAAAATGTTTTTTTTTAATTTTATTATTTCATTTTTTGTTTGAACAATGAAAATAAAAACGCTGCTAATAACTCTAATAACAATAATAACAAGTAAACAGTAATTATCAAATAAAAATCAAACAACATCAAAATGTGTGCCATTTACTGAAATGTTCAATACAACAGAACCCGGGGTTGCCTTCACAACCACTGCACATTTTTCTTGTGTCCTTTCTTTTGTTTTCCTTTTCGTAGCAGACCCTGCACCTTTTTTGCGGTCTCTGCTTCCCTTGCGTTGGAGGGATGGTCACAAATGCGTGTACAGGGCTACTTTGCACAGGCATTGTGATAGATCTGGCTGCCGCAGACGCCTGCTTTATTACCTTGTACCCATTACAAGGCAATGATAGTATTTTGTCACAGTACTGCCATTTCAAACCAAACAGCTTCCTGTTTGCATCTGGCTTACCTGTAAAGTAGCTGCATGCTCTTTTGTTGGTACAGGTTTGTACTGTTCTTGGCTCCACATCCTCTTCATCATCATCGCTGAGTGATAAGTCAGCATCACTGTCGCTGGTAGGTATCGAAATCCTCTGAACCTACTTCGAAATCTTCATCACCCCCATTGTCACTCTACACGTACGTTGCCATGTTTAGCTTTTCCAAAAGACTTTCTAAACTACAACAAGTAAAACTAATAATAAAACAAAAAATAATCATTGAAAATGCACGTGTGTGTGTGTGTGTGTGTGTGTGTGTGTGTGTGTGTGTGTGTGTGTGTGTATATATATATATATATATATATATATATATATATATATATATATATATATATACACACTTGTAAAAGTTGAATGGCTTCCCGCAATATATCTCAGTTACCCACAGGTAGATTGGAATTGCTACATGACACGCAATTGTATATAAATGTCATCTCACCTTTCCCTGACTTTCATTACACATTCCACAGTACTAGTACTGTCTTAGAGCATGACATCTGAAATGCTAGACTGAGAAACCACTCATAGGATAGAATGGGAAACTTAATGTACGCACGTACGGCATGGTACTGTAAGTGAGTTTTCATCTGGTGTATGTGAGTACGTCATGGTGTTGAAGTGGTTAATAGGAAAGTTAACCCTTTCTGTTGGATATTCCGCTTCTTTAAGTAAGTTATCAATCACTTCAGCACTGTCATTTTCTGCTAGTGTACTTTCAACTGTTGCTTGTTCTTTGTTTGCATGCCGTTTTCTCGCAGCTACTTGCAGTTGTATCGGGCCTAGACTGTTCCGTATCCCTCGTTGCTTCATTTTGCGTTTCGGTGCTGCCACATCCACGTTTAAAAAAAAAAAAAAAAAAAATCTAATTTTAGATGCTTCTGATTTTTTAATCTTTTTTTTTTTCTCTTCTGAGCTCCACTTTGGTGGTGATACTGAGACATATTGCCTGCTGCCTGTCTGTTTCGCATTACTGAAAAAATTCCACCAATACTGTTAGTTTCTTAACAACTGAAGTTAATAGTCCTACTGATGCAGATTGGCCTTTTTCCAGTTTCTTGATTTTTTTTGACCAATCGGCAATCATTTAATTGAGAACTGTGTGTGTGGTTTTTTTATGTTTTTTTTTTTTTTTTTTTTTTTTTCATGTATTAAAAAATAAATCCTTACTCCGGTCCCAGGCCCTTTGCTATGGCTACTACAGTGGTATGCACGCCACTGAGCAGCGGTATTCTGAAGAAGCTGCAAGCAGGATACAACATGTTTTGGGACACCGGCAAAAATGCATTGCAATAATCAATTCTAGATTAAACAAAGGTATGCGTTAGTCTCTTGGCATCAGATACAGAAATAATTGGTCTATGTTTGGCTATATTCCTCAAATGGTAAAAAGATTATTTAGTAACTTCCCTAATATAAGTCAAATGATAGATCAGGATCAAAGATGACCCTCAAACTCTTAATTTCTAGTTTAAGTTTTGCTGAGAGACTGCAAGGGTCGAGCTCATGTAATCTCACATTTTCTTTTAGTTGGTTCTGTGATCCCGCTACCATAACTTCTATTATCTGAATTCAACATTAGAAAATTCTGTGACATCCAGTGCTTGATGTCTGTTAGGCAAGTAGCTAATAACAGGCAGAAGAAATTCCTGGTTTTAGGGATAAATATAGCTGGGTATCATCAGCATAGCAATGGAAGTTCACTCCGCCCTAACGGTAGCATATATATTGAAAACAACAACGGACCTAGAATGGAGCCCTGTGGAACACCACAGACAACTTCTGATGATGCCGATTTTCCCTCCCCAATAGAGACGAACTGAAACCTATCAGAAAATCTGAACCAGGATAAGACAATGCCAGACAGTCCCACTGTGCTTTCAAAATGATTCAGTAGGATGGAATGGTCTACAGTATCAAAGGCAGCACCAAGATCAAGAAAAATTAATACTGATGGAAAGCCTGATTCAGAGCTTATCAGCAGATCATTCACAACTCTGACAAGGGCCATCTCGGTGCTATGTGCAGCTCGAATCTAGGATTATGTTTATTTGTTTCAATTTAATTAGAATAATACGATGATCTAGTAGAGCGAGCTTTCTGGAAAAAAATAATAGTTAAGTGGAGAAGCTTCAATGAGGGAAACATTGTCATTCAGCCCAAGCCATTCTTCTGTTAACGAGAGAATATCAATGTTGTAATCCTGAATTAAATCACTAATCAACAGAGCCTTATTAGACAGAGACCTGACATTAAATAAACCTAGGTTGGTCCAATCAAGAGAATTTGATTGAGTAATAGGAATTTGATGAAGGTTACTGCAGCACACACCTCTGTGTTTACTCAGAGGGTAGCGGGGATGGCAGGATACTTTAACCTGAATTTTACATGCCTCTTTAGATCCCACCCCTCCCCATTTCCTAGTTTAAATACCTTGTTAGGTGATTTTCAATGTTATCAACTAGCGTGCTTGCCCCTGACCTATTTAGGTGCAGTCCATCTTTCCTATAATATCTATTTCTTTTCCAAAAGCAATCCCAGTTGTTTATAAATCCCGGCCATTCTTGCACACACCAACCAGCCAGCCAAGTATTTAAGGCCCTAATTCTACTAAATACTTCATCCTTTGGTCATCATTGCTCAGTGCTTGGAATCTGTTAGCTAGATCAATCTCCTCTGTATGTTGACTATGGTGTCGTCCTCCTCTTTGTACTTTTTCTAACAGTTACCCTGTCCCTGCTCGCTTCCTGCCTTTCATCCATATTTACCTTCTCAAGTCCCCTACACATACAGTTCCACTGTCATGCTGTGGCACTGAAATGCATGGAGCAGGTGCATTTATAAAGTTAAAATCAGTCATTTTCAGTCTCACCTTCAGTATCCAAAACTAACCAAGTGTTATTAATTTTGCTAAAACTATTTTCAATGAACTGCTCATTTTCGTTTATGCTTCTATTCTATTCCAGTTTGTTTTTCAAGTTCAGCAACCTTCTGCATTAAACAATATGTGACAGAGCACTTCTTGCAAATAAAGTCTTCCTTAAATTCAGATGTGTTTACCACCATATACATTTCACAAGCAATACAGATTTATAATAATTTAACAATAATTTAGTAAAAACAAAAGGTAAATTATAGCATAGGATACGAGTGACTTACCCCTGTTCTGGACTCAACACAGTTCCGCTCATCCAGCAGCAGCCTCTCGCAGCCTACAAACCAGTGCCTACCAATTTGTAAATCCATGGTTAATTAGCACAGTACCTGTGCCAATTCACAGGGCAGTTCAAAAAGGAACGTAGCCACACCCTACCAGATTAAGTACTAGCAATGTGGAACAAGCTACTCAAACTATTTAGTCAATATTAATAAGCTAAGTAAAATGAACTTACCAATCACAATAAAGCCTCAATGAAAATCTTCAGTAAATCACAGGTTAAGAGTGACCGCTGCCTGTTCTGGACTCTAACTCAGTTTTGCTTAGACTCCTTGACACAAACAAATAAAATGCAACACAATGTTTGAGTAAATACAATAATACAGTGCTTACTCTATGGCCATTTGTGATCGTGATGCGAGTGGTGTTGTGTACAAAAGGACTGTCCACACAGTAATTCCCCAAAATGTCTGTGTTTTTATTAAATAACAGAAAAGAGACGCCCCTCTACCAGCGATGGTATCGGGGGGGGGGGGGGGGGGGGGGGGGGGGGGGGGGGGGGGGGGTACATGGCTGGCTTGCAGACCAAAAAGAAAACAATAACAAGAACTCCCTAATCCACTGACCCATGCAGGGAATTGTGCTCTTCAAACAGCACGGTTGTGGTGAGTGCTGGTGCCGTGAGGTGAGTGCTGTGCTCAGTTGTTTGGGCTGGCTCCATGGCTACAGCCCCTAGCTCCTTACTCCTCCTCTGCAAACTACAAAAACAAACACGCTGTACCTGCTAGCTGCACCCCTTTGTACTACCCAACTCCTCCCTGAGTGGTTTCGTGTACTACAGCTACGTGCCCCCACCAAGATGGCCGACTTCCTGTTTCTGCCCAACGTCAAGATGGCCTGTCTATGGGGAAGCATTCTGTGTGACACAAAGAAAGGTCCTGAGTTGAAGTATTTGTTTTTGCCAGTTTCTATTATCATTGTTTATTGAGAAATGGATAAGAATTCAAACCAGATTTATGGATATATTCTCTAGCAGTTTGCTTTGAGATTGATGACAGTAAGCTTTTTTTTACTGTAAAAAAAAACAAAAAACAAAAAACATTTTTAACTTGATCATCTCATTTGGTATAGTTGTTTGTAAGCGGTTGGGATTTTTGTTTTATTTCTGAACTACATACAAACATTATGGAAAACTGTCCAGAAGCTACTGAGCGGGGTGCTCTTTCTACTGAATCATCAAAGCTATGATCTGATCAGGCAAAGTACCTTAGCACTCAAACCTTGCTGCACCCAAATAGGCCTACTGTGAAGCAAATAGTTAACCACAGCTAAAGGCCACTAAATTGCATCCATATGGCAGCAAACAATGGTACAGGAAAGCAAACATCATTCAGCTTACTTTATTTGTTACTCTATGAACGTACTTCACATTACCATTCACATTACACGTTCAAGCTACCATGTTTATTGTTATGTGGTTAACTCCTGTGACTGATACATTAAAGAAAGCACTGTAAACATTAAAAAAGGCTGCCTTACAAGAAGTACAGCCTGCCCTTATAAAATTCAGAGTGGGACCAATAAAAAAGTTTATCTGCACTTGACATTTGTGATTGATGTGTGTCACGCTTGTAAGTGAAAGTTGCTTTCATGACCCATTAATAAAAAATACTTAAGTGTAATGGAGTAAAATGGATTACGCAGCATGGATAATTAATTTTAAATAAGGAAACCACAAATTCTTAACTCCGGTCCCCATTTTCACAGGCAGTAGAGGCAAAGAGGCAAATTATAAAGCAATGCAAAGCTTTGAATATAAATCTAGTGTTCAATTTAATTTTCCATTCAACACTATGGCCTGGATTTAGCAGGATAAAAACTACTCATTGTTGTATTAAGTCTCCAGCAATATATTATGCACTGTATATCGATCTAAACAATCTTTTCAGAATACTCAAACAAGATGTATTTTTTGTAAGTATCTAAGTTGTTATGTAAATCAAGTTATTGGAATACTGATTCTGAAATATTGACTCTCAAGCACATTCAGCAAGGATTACTAAACAATAATTTGCAGATAACTGCTTGATTCTCCATGCCCTTCTAAAACAAAAAACACACTACAATACTATACCCCATGGGTATCAATGATTATAGGATTAGGGCAGTGATTCCCAACCTTTCTGTTACTGCGGACTGGCAAACCGACTTAAAGAACTTTCGTGGACCAGGTAGTTATATAATTAAATATACATTTATTTTAAAATACCCCCATCCTGACTCACGCTTATTAACAGCATCACTGTTCAACGGTCAATATGCATACATAAGCTATTATTTACAGCTATTTTATTATACAGTAAAATATTTAGGAAGAACAATAAAAATAGCTTACCAATAGTTGATATCAGTGGGAGCCTTGGGCCTGTTTGCTTGACACAAGCAAGTCATATCTTGGCTTAATTGCAGAGAGAGTGACATGCAAAGTTTTCCTTATATCCAACCTGCTCCACAGTTTTGTTTTTGTAGCAGTCATTGCTGAGAAAACTGCTTCACAAAGATAAGTGGCGGGAAACGGTAGCAGGGTTTTCAGAGCCAGATTTTTAAATTCAGGATACTCTGCCTTGATTTTAATCCAGAAGGAAGGCACAGAAGAGGATGTGTTGAAAAGCGTTTTGAGGCCTCTGTCATATTTTAGTTCGATGAGCTGGTCTTCTTGCTGTGCTGATAAAGACTGTCCTTCGCATGTGTTTTATAATGGATCACGAATCCATTCTTTCCCAGTTCTTGGGTCTTCTGCAGACGGGAAGTATTGCTGAAATATTTTGGATGCAACTTCAGGTGTTCATGTATCAACTGAGAAAGTTCCTGCATGGTGTCTCCCGATAATTCGGCAAGAGTAGAGAACATGTCAAAGATCCCTTTATCCACACGATTCTTCCAAGTTTCAAGCTTTACTTTGAAAGCTGCATTCTTGTCTGCCAGTTTGAAAACAGATGCCTTTCTCCCTTGCAGTGACAGGTTGAGTTCATTCAAAAGAGAAAAAATGTCACTCAGATAAACAAGTCACAGAAGTGGACAGACATAAGTAAGTTTTTTCCAAGAGGAATCTTTGCAGATCTTCTCTTAACTCAAATACTCTGGTTAGAACTTTACCTCTTGACAACCAGAGAACTTCTGTATCCAGGAGAAGCTGCCTGTGATTGGCACCAATTTCATCACACAGCGATTCAAACAGATGAGAATTCAATGCATTGACTTTTAATTGATTGACAACGCACACCACAACACTCAAAGTGTTGTTAAGCTCAGGTGATAATTTTCTACTTGTCAGCATTTCACGGTGGATAATACAGTGGGTAGATTTGCATTCTACTGCTACTGCTTTAATTGTGGTTGTGAGGCCAGATAGTCTTCCAGTCATGGCAGCTGCTCCGTCGGTACAGACTCCAACACAAAACTTCCAGTTAAGCTTGCTTGAAACATACTTGTCTAAAACTCTGAATATTTCAGCTCCCGTAGTGTTTTTAGGCAGCGAAAGCACATACAATACATTTTCATGCAGGTCCTCATCATAGACATAACGTACATAGACTAAAACCAATGTCATGTTTCCGACATCTGTTGATTCATCTACCTGAAGAGCAAACTACAGAGATCCTTTTATTCTTTCTAATAGTTGGTCTTCAGCAATGTCGTCAATCCTCCTGGCAACCGTGTTATCAGAGAGGGGAACTAGGCCGACCTTACCAGCTACTGCTTCTCCCAACGTCTCACTGCAGATATCCTCAGTGGCAGGGAGAATAAGCTCTTCACCAATAGTAAAATGTTTTTCAGCCTTTGAGATTCGGTAAGACACCAAGAATGATGCTTTCAATGCAGACAAGTTTTGGCGTGAGCTGGTGCAAAGTAAACATCTTTGTCCTTCAAACTCGCTTCTTTTCTTTCAAAAAAATCGGCAGATTTTCCTTTTAGAGCTGGATGTTTTTTCTTTAGGTGCCTAAGAAGTTTTGAAGGTTTCATCGCCTCATTGCTAAGAATTTCTGCACATACAACGCACAGGGGCTTTGACACTTCTGAATCGCCAGACGGGATGGATCCATATTTAATATACGACGAATCATACTTGAGATTGAAGCTGGATTTTATTCGTTTCTTTCCACTTTGCTTTTCTTCAGTTTCACGATTATCTTGGTCTTCCTCTTCTTTGTCATCTGGAATTTCATGGCCCTGTTTTCCAGAAGCATTTTTTACAAATCGGTGTTACTGTGCATTAGTAATACAGGAACAATATTTTTTTTTAGTTTCCGTTTTTGACTCTGTGACGTGACATTAAATACATGCTGTTAATGTATAGAGTTTCGTCCTTAAAATTACAGAAGTGCGAAGTGCACATAGTAAATATTGGTAACTGGTAACAATGTGTACCTGTATTGTGAAGTGTATCCAAAAGTATTATTCACTGTCATTCACCCTCATGTTTTTCAGTAAGATTTAGTTCATGTTTTTAAAAACAGTGGTTTTGAGTGTAATTCTCTTTAAGCTGGTCTTGGTTGCTGACGATCTATATCACTGGGGTTCCAAATGAATTGTCAATTAACTTCCTTTCATTAAATTTACCAGTAAATATGCTGTGGGAGGAAGTCTGTAACAAGGGACTTCTGTTAACATAATGGCTACTACACTTGATAGTTGTTCAAATTTAAACTGGAGCATCAAGGCAGAAAATAGAACTTGGGTGGCTAACAAGAGACCTCTTTCATCTGATTCATGGAATTCTGTCAACAAATCAAGTGAAGCCAAATTAAATATTAAAAACTTCTTCTGTAAATGTCAATACATTTAGTGTGCTGTAATCCAGTCTGTTCCTTAAAACATTTTTAATAGTTAAAAAAAAAAAAAAAAAAAACATTTTTCGTAAAGTAAATGTTTTTGGGGGGTTGGTGACTAATTACATGCTGTAAATTATTCTACAGACACAGAGGAACATGCACAAGTCTTGGTTTCCAGATGTAAAAATAACCCATCTGTCACTAATTCAAAGTATCTGTGTTTTTTTTTAGACTTTTGATTGGATATTAACATCATCTTAAACTTTGCTTCTCTCCATTTTCCATGAGTCATAACCTGCCTTCATATGAGCAGAGGGCTGGTTTTCCATTTACAGTTGAGCTTGGACAGCTGTACTGTGCACTCTCACGTTAAATTGCCTGCATTTATACTACCTAAACTATCTAGGCTACTCTAGAACTGTCCTAAAAGCATTAAGTGTAGACTGGGTACTATTGTCAGCTTCTTTAAAGAAATTGATTTTATCCTGACCTCCGCACATTCTAAAGTCTAACACATGTTGGGTTCCATTAATTTGACAGCAAACATGGCTTATTTTGAATTTATAGTAAGACAACCTTTTTTAATTACATTAATTTAAACAGAGGCACATATTAATTTGTAAACAAAAACTTTCTCTGGTGCATAAGGACCAAATATGTTTCCATAAGAACTAATAGTTAAAGCTTAGTTCTTGGAGGTGGTGAGTATGGATAAACTAAGCATCCATCTATCTTAAAAATGTCTCCCTTTATTCATCATGACTATGTCTGTTAATTTTGAGATCATATAAGTAAATCATTTTGGATCGATCAATCCAGATTAAACTATGAAAAAAAACTCTGAACCACAGATTCCCTGCGACAGAGAGGGAAGGAATCTGCACTTCCAAACTCCCTCATGACCAGAAAGGGAGGCTAATGGTCGGCTTTCCCATAGACAGGGTGACTTGATGATAAGTGGGAACAGGAGGAAGCACGTAGCTACGAGTTTGCTAAACAAATCCATTGTGATCAACTGTGGGGCAGACAGTGATTGGATAGACCATGATGCCTGGCAGATCATGGGGTGGAGTTTGACAGTGCAAAGGGTATGTAGCTATGTGAGTACAACCCCTTGTTCTGGAATTACTAATGCACCGGAGCGCTGAGTTTTTTTTTGTGTTTTGTATTGCAGATGACTAGGAGACGGGCATGCAGGCACTGAGCCAGCACAACCCCCTGAGCACTACCCTCACTGCACAGCACAGACATACAGCAGCATCACCTGGTTGGAAAGTCCAGTTTCGTGCACCGTGTGGATTACAATTGTTATACATTATTATTATTATTTGGGACGGAAACCCAACATGTTTATTTTCCCCCATACCATCGCTGGTATAGGGGTGGATTGCTATTGGTTTAGTATTTAATAAACAAGAACATTTGGACACTGCCTTATTCCCCACACCACTCAGATCCTGTCAGAGTGGGACCATGTGGTTGGTTCATGCTGTCCCTTGTTCGGGACATCTAGGTAGCGCAAAGACTTGAAAACGAATATTGGCTCGATTTTATTGACTGGGAGTTTATACTGAGGTAACAAGATATGTGGTGGAGTGTCTGGAATGCCAAGACGTAGCACCTGCTGGTCCCACTGCCCCTGATTTATATCCCATTTGAGAGAATTGCAATGCACATAGTGGACCCACTGAGCTCGCCTGACTCTGGATATACACATATTTAGTAGTGGTGGACTACGCAACCTGATATCCAGAGGCAGGACCATTGAGATCCACTAGTCCATCAGCAATTAAAAAAAGAGTTAGTCCAGATCATAGCATGAGTAGGGATCCCCAAAGATATCCTGACTGATCAAGGAACTAACTTTATGTTCAAATGTTTAAATGAACTGTACAAACTGTTACAAATTCAGTCTAGGACTGTTTATCACCCATAGATGGACGGACTGGTAGAAAACTTTAATCAGACTTGATCATGAGGCAGTTTGTCAACCAAGAGCAGAAACATTGCTCCAAACTCCTTCCCTACCTAATGTTTGCAGTGAGAGAGGTGCCTCAGAGTTCAACCAGGTTTTCTCCCTTCAAGTTGGGAGGCAACCCTGAAGTATCCTTGATCTTGTGGAAGAAGGGTGGGAATGCCAAAGTTCCAAAAACATCTGACAACACCTGATGGGATGTCAAAGGACTAATTCTCAACTGTGTCACCTTGGCGACCAGTACGCTCTGCCTGAAACAGACACCAGTGCATAAGCGTGCGTGCTGTGCTTGTAGCACTGCTAATATGGAGCAGCATCCCGATATAGAGCTGAATTGGGATTTTTTTTAGAAAACGCTGACAAGGTTTGCATTTCCATACTTGCAAAAAAGATCCAGATGCATATCATAGCGTTCTTCAATGGAAACAATTTGCAGTAATGTAGCCTACCTGTACTGTACTTTTCTGCACTTGCATGCATCTTTTTTTATTAGTGTAATATAGATTTTTTACACTTGTTTGTTTTTACTGTATTACTGTACTGACATTTTGCGCTTACTGTGGGTGAATCACGTTAACACAAACACACCTGTTATGCCATTGTAAAGCGATTAGCTACCACCATTTAATTTTATTTCAAGGCCACATTTATTTTAAAAGTTTAATTTGAAATGCAGTAAGACACGTATTAAACTGATTCTGTTGTAATTGAGCAGTTGGTTCAAACAATTTAACAGCAAATGCTGGAGTTTTTTCTGTATAATTCTGTGTAAATAAATATAAAACCATAGAGGGGCCAACAAAATGAATCCAGAAGTTACAAAACAGGG
Source organism: Polyodon spathula (assembly GCF_017654505.1). Taxonomy (NCBI): domain Eukaryota; kingdom Metazoa; phylum Chordata; class Actinopteri; order Acipenseriformes; family Polyodontidae; genus Polyodon; species Polyodon spathula. The sequence goes on from NC_054534.1 coordinate 70,053,151, forward strand.
TTTTTATGATGGGATGCTTTTTTGGATAATAATAATAATAATAATAATAATATAATAATAATAATAATAATAATAATAATAATAATAATAATAAAACAGCAGTCATTGTATCAATTAAAAATGTAATTATAAAACCAAGATTAACTGAGATAAAAAAAATGTAAACGCGGTTAATTTTTTAAATTGCTTGACAGACCTAGTTGTGTTGTTAGACACACTGAACCTGTGGGGGCAGTGCTAGTAGCCTTCATCAGGTTCATTTATTTTTTTGGACTTCAATTTTTTTTTTTTAAACAAGGTTTAAACAAGGTTTAGTTCTGACATTTATAATGACTTGAAGACTCTGCTTTAGTTTGTGCTATTTACAAAACCAAAATAATTCTTAAAACAGTGTTGTCACTGTCCCTTCGGAACTGAGTGCCAGAAATGCTTTTTAATGGATTTGATTTTTGCCCCCCGATAGCCTCCAAATGCAGAAAAAGCAGACACAATGGTAAACCTAAGTTCCTACCATGCCACTGCCTGGCCTCGAGCACCAAACAGGAGTTTACCCACTTTTTCATTTACCACTACACCAATAGGTAAAGCTAGTCCCCATAAAGTCCAGGCTTGATGGAGATGGCGATCCCGAAAACCAAGTCTCAGGTCAGATCACTACTGGGGTTGGTGGGCTATTGCTGCTGCTTTATCCCTGAGTTCTCCACTATAGTTAACCCCTGGTGGATCTCACCAAGAAGACTGCACCAAAATTATTGAAGTGGACAGGTGAGTGTCAGGGGGCCTTTGATTTGATTAAGAAGAAGCTTTGCCAGGCCCCAGCTTTAATTTCACCTGATTTCGTAAAGAGCTCATTCTCCAGACTCATGCCTCCCATATTGGTCTGGGGGCCGATCTGTTCCAAGAAGTTGACGGAGCATCCCATTTGCTGAGGTTTCCTTTGGCATCACTCTGAGGGGTGAGATATGTGAGAGAGAAGGAATCTGAGCTGCAAATCTCCCTCCTGACCAGAAAGGGCGCTGTGTAAGGTTGGTGGTATGCTTTCCCATAGACGGGGCGGGTGGTAGGTTGGAACCGGTAGTCGGCTATTTTGAATGAAGCATGTTGCTGCAAGATTCCTAAACAAATCCATTCTGATCAGCTTCGGGGGCAGGCAGTGATTGGATAAATCACAGAGCAGTGATCGGAGAGACTGGAGCTGCAGCCACTGAGCCAGCACAAACCCCTGAGCACTACCATCACTTCACAGCACAGACACGCACCAGCATCCCCTGGGTGGAGAGCCCAGTTTCGCGATTACAATTGTTGTACAGTATTATTATTATTTCGGACTGAAACCCGCCATGTTTACTTCCCTCTATACCATCGCTGGTATAGGGGTGGGTTGCTATTGGAAACTGCACTTGAACTGTTTGGACATTGCCTTATTCCCGCACATTATATCGTGCCACAGTCCCCAACTCATCTGGTAAAGCCACAACAATGTGGTGTGTTGGGTGAGTGATGCATTTAGGGGAGAGCAGGTTAATATCCTGGCTGTGCCAAGTGGCTGATCTTGCCTGGGGACTGTCAGGCATCAAACTAACTCTGATGCTCCTACTGGTTGGGGAGCAGGGATAGTAGCACTTCACTGTGCAGCATTGCCTTGAATGAGTAGAAAGAATTGAACATTCTAAAGAGGGATTAAAATGACATAGTTTGTTGACAAACATGCTACTCAACATAAAATCTTTTTTGTGGGATTCTCCATTAAGTGAAACCACACATTTATATTCCTTGCTTTTGCAGTGCTGATCCAGTCCCTTGTTAAGTAATAATGGACCATCTTTTTTTCAAGAGAAATGACAGCTGGCTCTGTACTGACCAAATCAGAGCAATATGTGTGCTGCTGACAAGAAACCGTTTGAGTATAAATGCCTTTGTTTTGTCTAGGGAGAAATTGTTTACATAACAAAGAGTTAGTATTACACTTTATATGCACAAATCTGAGATCGATTAAGAAATGAATAAATGGCACAGCTTTCTTAGGCATCTCATCTTCAGTGGACCACCCTGTTTTGTTATGATGCCAGACCATCAAATTATCTTAATGATGTGCGAGAATATCGGTGTCACAGGAAATTGGTAGACCGGGGAAAAAGTAGATATCCCCTGTACTGCGCATGCAAAAATTGAATAAAAACAACTATTGGATAATTGCAAAATCACCGTGCAAATTACCAGTATTTAGTTTAATAAAGAACCCACATAAACACAGCAATTACAGTATGATAGGTACATTTTTAAAGCAAGAAGTAAAAATTTGTCAAGGAGTAATTTCAACCACAAACAATATAAAGCTTGCAAGGTGTTCAGGCAGGAACTCTCTAGTACAAGTGCCTAGTACATTCATTGGTCAATCTACAAACCAATTACCAGCAAGTTCCCATCAACCTGTAAGATATATCAACCTACCTCACAAACTCAGTCTTGCCATGCTTTCAAATTACCACCTCCTGCCCAACCACCACCACCACCTCACTTCCCAACCACCACCACCTCACCCCTCTGCCTCTGCCTATTTAAATACAGACTAATCATATCCGGATAAACAGGTTGTGGCTGTGGAGGGAGTGAGAGTGTCTAATGCTTCAGCGTATGATTCTCCTTGAAGCAGGGAGTAACGTACAGAGCTTGGCGCCACCTATTCGCTATCACTTGATGTTGATGGTAAATATTCTTTGCTTCTGTCTTCACTGACACACTCGCTGACATCCGATTCAGTGGAAGAATTGTATGTATTTTAATTTACATCAGAATCTGAATTCTGTGTTATTAATAATACTTCTTTTTCACTGAGCGATTTTCACCAGTTTACAAACACTGTTGACATTTTTGTGACTGGGTTTATTATATGTAATTCAGGCAATATCTGGCAGGGGGCTCAAGAGACCAATAAAAGGTGTTACAGAAACCTAGTGTGACAATATTTTGCGATCAGGGGTTTTGTAGGCTCAGTAAGTAATTCAAGTTTAAAGTTGCAGAACATACTGGTATGTTTGTACTCCCTGGGGACCAGCAAGCAGCCAATATACCGGTACGTTCATACTATTCAAAGGGTTAAAACCTGAGTTTACCATTGCTGGTATGAAACAAAGGCCATCTGGAATTTATAACATCCATAACTGTATCTGGAACTCTGCATCAAAACCCAATAAACAAATGAAAAATGTATTCAATTAATATTAAACAGTGGTGATTCACTAAATCCAAACTAAATAGCTATATTATTGATTTTTTTTACAGTTACCACTTTCAAATAAGAAAATGTGCACTGAAGCATGAACAGCTCTTCACCAAAAATAACAATTATGTCAATAACATCCCCCCTCTAATAAATGAGTTTGAGGAAAATGTTGATGAATATGACATATATGAATAGAATGCACAGAATGTGCATTAATAGTTCATTTATACATAGTAACCTCTTTATAAACTAAAAGAAGAGGCAAATTAAAAATTAGAACCTCACTTTGGGAATAGCAACTCCAAGGTGATCATATCATATTAAAATACAAAAGTGCACCTTAAAATAAAGTGTGACAAATCAAAACAGACTTTAAGAATAGTATTAGAATAAATAACTAAATTGCAAACAGGGCACAAGAGTTCAAAATTAGATATATTTTTATTTTCTTAAAAAAAATATTTATGGATAAACCACGCTGAACCTTTGTGCGTCATCGCTCTCTATCACTACAGAATAACACAAAGAAAGAAATCCATTAAAAAAAATATAGGTCTCGCGCTCCACCAAACAAAAAAACATGGGAATCACTCCCTGCAGTGCTACTCCCAGGATACTCGAAGTACAGTGACTCAGAAGACACTGAGACAAGACAAACAGTTGGTTTAGGAAAAATGAAGAGGGTTGGAAAGATGATCCCTTATGAGGTGAAGGAGTCTGGATATAGGTGGTCTGGGAGTTCTGGAAGCATCTTTGCCAAGACACATGATATAGTATACACAGTAGAGAGACAGTATTCAAGTCAAGTCAGTTAAACACAAACAATCATTTTAGAACATAAGAAAGTTTACAAACGATTGGAGGCCATTCGGCCCATCTTGCTCGTTTGGTTGTTAGTAGCTTATTGATCCCAGAATCTCATCAAGCAGCTTCTTGAAGGATCCCAGGGTATCAGCTTCAACAACATTACTGGGGAGTTGATTCCAGACCCTCACGATTCTCTGTGTAAAAAAGTGCCTCCTATTTTCTGTTCTGAATGTCCCTTTGTCTAATCTCCATTTGTGACCCCTGGTCCTTGTTTCTTTTTCAGGTTGAAAAAGTCCCTTTAAAACTGTCAATACCTTTTAGAATTTTGAATGCTTGAATTAGGTCGCCGCGTAGTCTTCTTCTCTGCATATGACATGCCTTTTAAACCCGGAATAATTTTGGTCGATCTTCTAACATGAGGTCTTACTAATGCATTGTACAGTTTTAACATTACTTCCCTTGATTTAAATTCAACACTTTCACAATATATCCGAGCATCTTGTTGGACTTTTTTTATACCTTCCCCACATTGTCAATTTCAGTATCTCCCATATGATATTTATAATGTACATTTTTATTTCCTGCATGCAGTACCTTAAACTTTTCTCTATTAAATGTCATTTGCCATGTGTCTGCCCAGTTCTGAATCTTGTCTAGATCATACTGAATGACCTTTGCTGTTGCAACAATGTTTGCCACGCCTCTTATTTTTGTGTCATCTACAAATTTAACAAGTTTGCTTACTATACCACAATCTAAATCATTAATGTAGATTAAGAATAGCAGAGGACCTAATACTGATCCCTGTGGTACACCGCTGGTTACCACACTCCATTCTGAGGTTTTTCCTCTAATCAGTACTTTCTGTTTTCTACATGTTAACCACTCCCTAATCCGTGTACATGTGTTTCCTTGAATTTCAACTGTGTTCAGTTTGAGAATTAATCTTTTGTGCGGGACTTTGTCAAAAGCTTTCTGGAAATCTAAATAAACCATGTCATATGCTTTGCAATTATCCATTATCGATGTTGCATCCTCAAAAAAATCAAGCAAGTTAGTTAGACACGATCTCCCTTTCCTAAAACCATGTTGACTGTCTCTCAGGACCCTGTTACCATAAAGGTAATTTTCCATTTTGGATCTTATTATAGTTTTCATAAGTTTGCATATAATAGAAGTCAGGCTTACTGGTCTGTAGTTACCTGGTTCAGTTTTTTTCAACCAAGTTTCTGTAACACCTATCACATCATAGTTACTTGTTAGTGCAGTAGCTTCAAGTTCTAGAATTTTGTTTCTGATACTTCTAGCATTTAGATAAATACATTTAATAGTTGTCTTACCTGAGTTGTTGTTTTTGTTTTGATGCGGTCTCCCTTCTGTTTTTTTGTTGATTTCTCCACCCTTCCTTTCTAGTTTAAATGCTTCTGAACTTGCTCAAGGATTTTTTCTCCAAGTAGACTGGTTCCCTTGTTATTTAAGTGCAGTCCGTCCTGTCTATACAGATAGTCCTCGTGGTAGAATGTGGTCCAATGATCAAGATAGGTGAAGCCTTCCCGTGTGCACCACGTCTTCAGCCATGCATTTTGATTAATTATTTCCAGCTGTCCACATGGTCCTTTGCAAGGTGCCGGTAGTATACCAGAAAATACCACAGTTTTGTTTTTCTCTTTTAATTTCCTTCCTAGCTCTCTGAATTTGTTTTGCAGGGATTTTGGTCTGTCTCTTCCAATGTTGTTTGTACCGATGTGGATGACTACTACCGGGTCGTCTCCTGTTCGTTCTAGGAGCCTGTCCACGTTCTCAGTGATGTGCTTGACCGAGGCTCCCGGAAGGCAGCACACTGTTGTAGTAGGGGGGTCCAAACTGCGAATTGAACTTGCTGTGTTTCTCAATATGGAGTCCCCAACAATCATGACCTCCCTTCTTTTTGCTGTCTGGTCACCACTGTCAATAGGGTCCTGGATGTTGTTCCTTTCATTCTCTTGTTGTTGGTTCTGCTCATCAAAATTCTGAAGTGACTCAAGTTTGTTGGTTGTTTTGATTTCTGGTGGTTGTGTTTGACGAAGTTTCTTTTTTTCCCTGCTTGTGCCTACCTGAACCCAGCTGTTCTGACCTTCTATCTCCCTGGTGGCTTTCAGTCTGTTAGGGGTGATGCAGACTTCCATGAATTGTGGGTGTGCCAGTTCCTCAAGATCCTGTTGCTGTCTCACTTCTTCCAGCTCCATTTCTAGCATACTTACTAGTTTATGCAAATCCTGGATCGCGCGGCACTTTACGCACACTTGGTTTAGCTCCGCTGGGTTTTCTGGGATTTCCCACATCAAGCAGGTGTCACAGATTACTGGCTTGAAGACCATGTTGAGGGTTTTTTTTTTTAAGTTTAGTTTCTTTTGCAACCGTCAACCTGCTTTTCAAACTGCTTCGAAACTGCTCTGTACTTTTCCACGCCTGTACTTCTCCCACATTTGTACATAATGCTATTTTTACTTGATGTTTTGATAAACAATATTTTGAGGAAATCAGTGTTACCATAATATTTTATTTTACTTAACAATTAACATGTTTACATAAATCAGTAAATACAATAAAATGCATCTGTATTTGGCTTTGCTTCTTGTGCCTACTAACCTTTTCAGTGCCCATGATTAGAGAACTGTGCCTTTCAATGCACCTAAGACAAGAAACATTGACATGTCCCATATTGCTTAAACTAAAGGTGTTTAATGAACAAATGAATGTAGGTCTGAGTATAATAGTTTAGTATATATATTTTTTTTAAATGTAAAAGTTTGATGTGAAAAAAAGTATTAGAAAACATGTTTTTGTAAATTTCTCCTATTTAGCTTAATGTTTTCTGTGAACTGCTGCTATCCCAGTGACCTTGGTAAGGTTCAGGAGGTGGGAGAGGACTCACACTTACTAAATTACATGCCCTATTATCCAGTCTGAGCATTCACTTTGTGTCTGTGTTTCCAGCTGCCTCCATACTCCCCTCCCCACTGAGTCATTGTTCCAGCCCCGTGAAATAGCAAAAAAAAAACACATTATGTGTTGTACTGTATCTACCTGCATGCATACAACGGTGCCACCTATTGACTGAAAGGTACTGTGCTGCTCATTATGATAATGCACTGCATACCGATAGGCTAATCTTATGCACCTGTAAAACATCTCAAACAGAATAATCAGAATTTAAAATACGATAACCCTGGAAGAAAATATTTTGTATTGGTTCCTTCAGCAAAATCAGTCCTGACATCTTACTTGCAGTCACTCAACAACCTATCATTTGTAAAACTTATAACAGAATTTGTATACATCCAATAGTGCACCTGGGTCAAAAATGCACACATTGTACACATATTGATTTGGACCAATCAGAATACATAAAATTAAGGAAGAAGCTCTGGTTCAAAAAATGCTTTATTTAGTAAGCGTTTCAAATATTTAGTACACTTTCTCATTTGACTTTAGTACATGTTGTAATTCTAATTACTACACGTACTAATTTGGCCAATCAGGTCGCTAAAAATGAAATGAGAACCAATGGATTTAAAGAAAATAGTATGTGTAATAAATTATGCAATTAAAAGACATCTGCCATTCATCTCCAATTCATGGCAGTGTATGGACTTTGCATTGGGTACAATCTAGTGAAAGATGGATAGACCTGAACTCTCCGAGATGAGCATCAACCACCGGTTTCAAAGCCTTAGAAATCACTTCAATTCAGTGGAAACCCCACTGTAACTAATATGTAATTTCAAATGTATTATTAATAGTGTTTTAATTTATACGTATATTAGATTTCAGCTCGGTACCCGAAAACCTGGATAAAACCTGGGTTTTAAATTACCTGACACTACCCGGGTCTCTTTTTACTAACTGGATTTCGATTTATTAATTTGAAAATATAAAGAAAATGTAGAAAATATGACAATACAGTTGTAAATGCAGGCCTCACTGGGATGGAGATGCACCCCCAAAGATCCTGAAATGAGAAGAGGTTTAGCAAGAATAAGCTTAGCTCCTGTGAGGGTAGTGATAGATCATGAGATGCTAAAAGGTTGGGTTTGGCTGGGGGTTCATTCTGACTCATGGAGAACTCTCCTGCTGAGGTAAAGGAAGCAGAGCTTAACCAAGGGTTGGAGAAAGTGAGATCACTAACCCCCCAAAGGATGGACCCCCGGCTCTTTGATGGTGCTGGTGGAAGGGTCAGCCTCACTTCTAACAAACTAGCAAAAATGTTGTGAAGTAGATTTCTTAGATGGGGAAGAACGTATGTATGATTCCACTGCTGATGAGGTCCAGAGCCCCATATTTTTAATTAGATGCTGGTTAATCTTTGCTCTTGCTGCTGATGTGGCTGCCCTGATTCTGAATGAATGAGGAGTATAGAATTGAAGGGGAAGTCCTGCTCTGGAAACCAACATAAACAGATGAGATGTGAACCAATGTCTGGATATAACCGTCCAGCTTGAATCCATGAACAGGGGGTCAGAATTTGAAATAGGTTTGTGTTCTGCGATATATTTCTGAATGAAGCAAAAGGGCATAGAGGAGAGTGAATTTTTGATAGCTGAATAAACTGATCTCGCTGAAGCTGATCCATTTTCAAAATACGCAGGAAGAGGATAAAGTGGGAATCTGCATGAGATCTCTGCAATAGAAGGAACTGCATATTCTGAGCATCTTAAAAAAAACAAAAATGCAGTTAGACATATAGTTTCCATTGTTAGGTCATTAGATGTAGAGAATCAGCCTTGATGGAGAATTGAAATCAAATTGCTCAGAATATATATATATATATATATATATATATATATATATATATATATATATATATATATATATATATATATATATAGGCAGGCGAGAAGGAGAAGGGGTTGGAGACTATTAGAGATTCCATGCAGGAGGAGACAGACAGCTGATATTGATAGGAGAGTTGGGGAGGTAATGGACATCAAGTGAAACTGGTATTGTATTCCTGCCGGATAGGATTTGATTGTAGCTGGTGCAAGGTGTAAAAAGTCATTTGTGTGTACTACAAAAGCCATAATCCAGACCTGGTTGAATGGGGTTGACTTAATCCTGCTTTGAGAGCAGAAAGTCAAATAGATGAACCAGCCGGTGGAATAAGAGGATCTGGTGGAAGGAGCCAGTGCAGAAGAATGGGTGGAGTTGGGGATCGAGATTCTGTTAGAAAAACGGGGAGGAGTGATGCAGATTGTTGATCTGGTGGAGGTTGAGGCTAATGCAGCTTTCTGGCAAAGAGAGGTTGAGTGGCTAGTAGGACTGCAGATCCTGTAAGCATTGGCTCTGAGACCGCTGAAAATCCTGTAGAATAGGTCTAAATCAGGTTGTGCCCAGTCGATGATGTGGTTATCTGTTGCCAGAATAGCTGTGGTTTTTGCTGAAAATGATTTGTGGTAATCAAAAAACATGGTCCCTTCATATCTGACAGACAGCTCAACTATGTATAATTCATAAGAATCCGATTCTTGTCTGCAATTTGGATATACTGATCATAGCAAATCTCTGTATATAGCAAAGGCAAGGACGAAATCTACCAGATTTGGGGTCCCAGTATTTCAGTGGCCTATTAAGTCTCCCCAGTCACCATCCTCCAGAAACTCTGATGTAGCCATTAATAAAGAAACAAGATTAATTCTTTGCAGGCCTATGTCGGACCAGGTCCAACACTACAATTTCCCCCTTCAGGTCTGAGTCAAAAAGTCGTCAAGCACAGGTCTCTAGTCATTTTTTCTCCATAAAAAGTAGAGAAAACCTTTCAATGCCGAGTGAGACCGATGGGAGCCGAGGGAAGCCGAGAAAAGGGGGCGGATCTTATAAATACACATAGCCCCTTCACCACTGAAATAACATGGACATATACAAAGAAGACAGATAGCTGCTTCTGCATCCAGCGCTCAAAGAATATCACTGACATTTGCCAAGCTTTATGAGATGTTATAGTAATAAAATATATGTCTTGAATCACATTATTGAGGAGTTTGGTGATAAAACAAATGATCAGGAGATGATTTATCAGTATGCACGACTATGAAGAGGTATGTGATAAATACAGCAAACAACGGGTGGGGCGGGGCTGGAGATGCAGTACTGAATGTCCTGTTGATATGCAGTACCTTTTAAACCTGTTTTACATTGAATAACATTACTTTTAAACAGCAAATATAAAATACAGCGCATGCAAAATAAACAGCACGCGTGAAAATAAATTAGACCCGACGTGCCTGACAGGCACTGAATAAATGGACTGCAAAGGGTTAATGTCCTTACCTCAATTATGCTGCGGCGAATCTGCAAGGATATTCAGTGATGTCAGGCAGCGGTTGAGGTGGCGGAATCATATGCTGTTGCAGATGTAAGGTCATAGACTGGAGGCTCTACTGTAGGGACCAGGGTTGGTATAAAACCAGAAATGACGGTAGCTGCTGCAGCAGCTGCATTTATGGCAGGAATGGAGGAAAATACTGAAACTGTAGAACCTTCTCTTGCTCGATGTTGGGCACCCGTTTAACCAAATTGCTAAGTTTGGTATTGACTGGTGATAAGGTATCTGTGAATGGTTGCATAAATGCTTTTATTTCATTGAAAATGCGAGAATGTTCTTGCTAGGTTTCGCTGACTGGAGAGGCTGCCTGCTAACCTGATGCGCTGGCTGCTGGAGTAGCTTGCTCTGAGATTGTCTGACCTGGGCCGCTGAACAGCCAAGTGTGTCTGGGGAGTTTTCTTGGTTTTCAATTTCCGCATGTTTGCAACACAAATCAATAATAATGAGAAAGCGTCTTTGAATTCAATTAGATAACTTATCTGAGCAGTTTATGTAGGCTTTTTTCTCCCTTAATCATTGTTGGGCATGGGGCCTGTTAAACTGTGTATGCCTTTATTGCCTTGTACCATAGATAGAAATCACATGCAAATGATAATAATTAAATCTTACTGTTGATAATGTTCCTTTTAATTAAAATTCAAACATCCGTGGGAACATAGCACACAAAATTATGCAATATGGTTCACAGACATCAAAAAAAGCTTCAGTCCCAGGCAGTAAGGTGAAAAAGCATTAGCAAGTGCTTAATAACATCCACTGAGATTAATGGGTCAGTGTTTTTGTTAGTTTACCAGAAAGTCCACCAGCTAATACATACAATAGCAGCAAAACAAAAATAATGTTTATTTTAATTTTTTTCAAAACCTTTTCGTAGATATCTTCTACAGACCAGTAGTAGCATTGCATTCAATAGAACAAAACAATGTAGTTTAACAAAAAAAGGGGGAATACTTTTCTGTCCTTCTTTTTTTGTAGTGAGAGAAACAAACACTATGGACTTAAACCATTCTTGCTGGCTGCAGACATCCACATTTGAATTTCCTTCATTCTTCCGCATTGTACACGTTGACCTTTACCAGCCTTTTTTTTTTAAATTCCAACCCCCAAGTGAAAAAGGAAAGTTTTTAAAATGTGAAGAGACATTCTGTGCACATTTGAGACAGCACAGGTTTTTAAATTAGCCCTAAAACTGAAATAAATGAATACGTAAATTGAGCCTGATTCATGCATTTTTTCCTGCAGACTGATGCATCTGACGTAATAGGAATAGGGACGGATCTCTCCCAGGAGGTAGAGGACATGGGGCATTTGGTATTGTACATTTCTAGCAGGAAGCTGCTTGCGTGATAGACTCAGAGACCAGGTGTGCTGTAATCAAGAAAGAAATACCTAGCCTTCATAAAATAATAAAATTAACCAAAAGCACGCTTCTGTGCGCCTCTCTTCCTGTGTGTGTGTGGGCCCGTCCACCTGCATGCAGTTTTTGTAAAATGTCCCAAATAAACGGCAACCTCACGGGATCCCAAATTCTGCTGGGGTCCCTATGCTATAGCGTAATTTGCATATAGGTTAATCTGGCCCTGACTTTGTGGTTGCATTGCAAGCATGGTTGACTGATTGCATACTTCCAGTTGTAAGTGGGGTGTTCGGTAGACCAGTTTGTTCATAACTTTAGTGTTCATAACTCTGGGGTTCTACTGTATTACTATTATTATTATTATTTTTATTATTATTATTATTTTGATGTTTCCAGTACTGAAAAAGGTTACACAAGTCTACAGATCAGAGGGGACTGAGTGTATGTATACTATATAGTGGGACTTTATGGTAAAGAAATACTGCAGGTACCAATCTCCGCTCTAACTGAGGAGTTTAAGTGCGCCAAAGTCCGACTGGAAATTACATTAGCAGATTAACGTGACAAATGTATAAGGGATGCAGCACCTGTGCTGAAAACTGGAAAAAAATGGGCAGCAAAGAAAGCTGTGGAAGATGCTAAAGCTGCCCTTCAAATCGGAGATATTATGGGGCAAGTTCAGCATGGAAAAGGAGGTTTTGGTCTCAGTTCAGCTCCTCCTACATGGCACAAGGCAACCCCAGCTCAACGGAGGAAGCTAGTAGTCAATGAGGTGCAAAAGCAGGAGGAGGGGATCAGGTGTGTAAAGGTCATTTCCCAGGCCAAGGAGCGAGAATGGATGAGATGGGAGAGTTTGGAACAACGCAAGATCAGCTGGCAAGACCTATGGAACACAGCAGGATCACTTTACTCATCAGATCAACATATGATGTTCTCCCATCACCAAAGAACCTAAACCTCTGGGTGGGTGAGAATCCCTCATGTCCTTTGTGCTCATCACCTGCAACATTAAGGCACATTTTGACAGGATGTAAGGTGGGTCTTAGCCAAGGACGGTTTACTTGGCGCCATGACCAGGTGCTGCGATGTTTGGCCTTAGCATCGGAAGACAAGCGTAACCTGACCAATAAGTTGCCACCAGTTCCATCAAAGCATTACACACAAAAGACAATATTCCTCCGTCCAGGAGAGCAACCACCAAGAAATGGTGTTAAAACCAAGCCTGGAACAACTGGAAACTGCTAGACTGGAAGATGCTGGCAGATGTTGGTCAGCGGCTTATTTTTCCACCTGAGATTGCCACCACTAACCTTCGACCAGACATTGTCTTGTGGTCTGGATCGGCACGCCTTGTTCATCTGGTATAGTTAACAGTGCCATGGGAAGATGCTGTGGATGAGGCATATGAGAGGAAGAAACTTCAGTGTGCTCAACTAGCTGCTGAAGCGTAACAGCGAGGATAGAGAGTCCGAGTTTACTCAGTGGAGGTGGGATTTGTGGCACACTCTACAACCCGGTTTCTCAGAGATGTCGGGTTCAGTGACCAAGAGTTGCGTCGCACAGTGAAGAACTTATCTGAAGCAGCAGAAAGGAGCAGCAACTGGCTGTGGTTGAGACAGAAAGATTCTAGATGGGGATCTGAAGCACAATAGAAAGAAAGCAACGCTGATGTACAGGTAAGTAAACTGGACTGAGCTGAGTGGGGGATAGAGGGGGGTGATGCTGGGATGCCAGAATCACTGGAGCCCTCTTGAGGTGTCGTGGGCTAGTCAACGAAACACCGAGGATGGAAGGTGCCCACTTGAAGACCCCAGAGATGTACCCTACTTAGCTCAATCCAGAAGGTTGTCATGCTGATGCGCTGGGGAGACCGCACTGGGTTGATTCCCCGAGCCAGCATTGCAGCCGTCGTGTGTGCTGATGTGCTTGGGAGACAAAATGAGCTGATCCCTGGAGCCAGCATTACACTTCAGCCATCAACACCAGACAGATATCTTCATCATCAGATAGAAAACAACGCAAATGGATGGAGATGCAGATGGATCACATTAGTTTATTGCAAAGCTACGTCTTAGTTGGTGCTTATCTTGGTGAGAGCCGAGTTCAAATTAGCATGAAGTTAACATCTACTCTCATGTAATGGAAATCGTTTATAAACTGTCCAGGTTTTCCTCTGCAATAACAGAAAGGAAATAAAACCAATATGAAACCACATTACATTGTGGAAGTTATTGCGTAATAAGTTACATTAGCCTTTTACTTTCTGTCTAAATCATAGACTGGTATTTCATATGTGTGTATTGCATTATTGTTATGACTGCTTTAGTTTAGATATTATCATTAGTTTGCTTTGTGCAGGTTTGATAGGTTTGTTAACCCTGACTGTAAATTATGTCATTTGATCTTTTGAATGATTACCCATGATTGTATTATCTTAATCTGGCCCTTTCGGTTTGTTGCCAACTACTATACATCTACTATAGGATATATACCCCATCAACATTTTTAATAATTACAAAAGCAATGTTATCCACATAGAGAAAGATAAACTAGGGACTTGTTTTATTTTTATAGGGCAGCTAAAATTATTTAAACTAATAAAATATTGCTATCAGTATAAAGCGGATGTGCTTTTCTGGGTGAACCAAAATAAATAACGCAATCCCATAGAAAATATGTCAATGTTATTGTTATTGTGTGCCTTGCAAAAAAACGTTTTATCTTTCAAAACAAACATTTCCTTTATTGTAAGCAACAACAATGACTACACTGAATACATGAATCACCTGTTGTTAAAAAGAGCAAACAAGTGCATCTTAATCAATGTATTTTATCTCAGAATAATAACATCATATCCCCTATGCTACGATATCAAAAAATACTTCCTCTTCTTAACAAATTAAATACACTGAGAAAACAAAAAAAACAATTCTAATATTAACAGGAAGGAAATTATATCACATACATACAATCTTACTAAAACAGAAAATCAGATGCCCCTACCTGTATTTAATTCTATATAAAACAATTCCACTATATATTGTTAAGATAACTATATTTGCTGATTGTTCCTTACATCAGTGAACATAACTATCTTGTTTACAGTTCCAGAACCGTCCCACCTCAATCAGGACATAATATAATATTACCTGCCTGGTTTGTAAACCAGTATCAATGATTTTTACATTGACTCATCAAATGTAATAATAATAATAATAATAATTATTATTATTATTATTATTATTATTATTATTATTGTTTTACCTTACAGTGTGTTAAATATGTGATGTAGTTTCTTAATATAATATAGATAGATAGATACTGCAAATCTTATAATTGGGTTAACTATAGGGCCCGTGCCAGCCCTCCCAAATATCACTTTGCGCAATTCACCCCCCCCCCCCCCCCCCCCCCCCTCTAAGAGAGTGGAGTTGGGTGGGACAAGTGCATATATCATCTTCCATTTCACTTTCTAACTTCATCTATGCATTTTTACATTTTCTATTTAATTAAATAGGCTTGAATATACATACAGTACTTGTAAAGCACGTCACATTATTAAATATATACTCAGTTTAAGTTTACATCCGGTTTAAGAAGGCATTAAAATGAAGAGAGTGTGTGTGTGTGGGGGGGGGGAAGAGAAGTGCTGAATACAGTTAAAAAAGTTAGACTGCCAAGGAAGTTTTTTTTTTTGCCATCCATTAATTTTTATTTAGTTATATCTGCGTACATTGAGTTTTATTTACTTCTGAGGCTCCTTACTGTAGTTCTGCTGCATCACAATGGATTGGTTTCTTATTTGACAAAATAAAGCGCCTGTGCCTCACAATGCTAGTTGTAGAACTGACAATAAAAGTCCAGTGGAGGAAAGTAACATAAAATATGCCATTGCTTCTTATTCTCCTAGTACAACAGTTGAGGATCTTAATAGAGATACTCCTAGCCAGCCTGTCTTACAATCATATCCAGGCAGAGGTGTGTTTGGTCAGCATTTAGAAGTGCAATGTAGAAAACATGTCAGCATGGTAAGATTTGTACTGATTCAATACCTGAGGAGCATCTGATTGGCTTGCTTGAATTGCATCAGTTGGATGCAGAATACATTACAACTCAAATAGTTCGACACCTCTCTGAATTAGGTTTTAATGCTGACAACATCATCGGTCAGTGTTACGATAGTGCATCAGTGATGAGTGGGGTTAATGGAGGTGTGCAGGCTTTGTTGTGAGGAAAACTAGGAAGGCACATACCGTACATGCATTGCTATAACCATCAGCTGCACTTAGCAGTAGTGCATGCAATTCAAAGTGAACCACGTGCAAAGAGATTTTTTGATCTTTGTAGTTCTCTGTATGCATTCTTTCATCGGCACTACAATACTCAAAAGTACAATGGCGCTTCACTAAAGAGATTGCTAGAAATTCCCTGGTCAAGCCGTTTTGAAGTGACCAAATGTGCTGTTGATAATCAGAATCTTATTCTTGAGATACTGTCAGAAGCCTCCGAGGATAATATTGCTTCCATAGACTTGTGTACAGAAGCATCCAGACTTTTGTTCTCAGCTGAAGAGACAGAGCGTCTTTGTTCTTGTTTAAAAGTATGTGTCTAAACGGTGGCCCCTCTAAAAGGTCTACATTTTTCATAATGAGATTAGATCTAAATGTATATTTGCAATGTCTTTATTATTTCTCATAGGGGGATAGTATGTACAAGTATATAAAAAAAGATTCATGATCTTGTTACTTTTTAGGCCTGAATAGTTGCCAATACAACCGTGTTATATTAAAGGGGGGTTGTTAAAGAAATAAAGATATAGGATATAGAACGTTTTATCAAAGTTGTCCCCAGTGGTTTCGGATGTCAGCGTCTGGTAATGGACGTTCAGAGATTACAATGTGCTGCTGAAGTGCGAGCCGCACAAGATCAGATGCTTTTTTTTCTATATTCCAGTCGAATCGTAGTTGGTATCGAGTTTCAATACGGCCAGCAAATTGTACCCCCATGCCTGAAAATTGATTTGGAATTGTCTTGGAAATCGCATCTGCATAATCGTTCTGAATAAAGCAGAAATAGAACATGCGACACATTAAAAAAAAAAAAAAAAAAAAAAAAAAAAAAAAAAAAACGAAATGTAATGGAATGGAATGAGCCTAATTATTAAGGGAAATTGTGAGTTGTGTTAGGAGACAAACCGGGCAGGAACATCAGCAATGCTATCTGCCGAAACAGCAACTACATTTTTTTTTTTTTTTAATTAACAACCGTGTAAAGTTTTCCTCGAAGAGAATGAAAAGGACTGACAATTGCAAATCAAAGAAATGCTCGTATCTAAAAACAAAAACGTTGACAGCTTATAGCAACTTGGCAAAACCCCGCCTCACCTTGGTACAATCTCTCAGCAGAAGACAGTGTTATTGGAATATTTGGAAGGTCTGTCACATATCCTCCCTCTTTAAGCGTTTCACTGTATAATGTATTGATCAGAAACAATGTCAAAGATACTGCGAGCAGCCTATGTCTAAATACACAGCATAAATTACAACTGCCATGTTTCTAAAAGTTCAATGAGGAAAGCGACAGGTAATACGACCAAATAGTGTGAGCAACGTTTGAAACGCTACTTCTATGATCTTGGCGTCGACCTAGTACTAGCCTGATACGATATCTTACTCGTATAGAAATTAGGAGACCCAGTTTCACTCTCTGTCAACTCTTGATGGGGGCGGAGGAAACAATCCCATTGTGAAAGCTATAAGAAGGGATCTGAGCTCATAAAATACCAGACTCTGCCTCGCTTAATACAGGACATTTTGCTAGAGACAGATCTTAGAATAACATCCAGATATTGACGCGAGTTTGAGGTCCTAAACTAACAGTGACCTTGCTTTTTCATTATATTTCTTCAAGAATGTTTTTTTTTGTTTGTTTGCTTGTTCTGAATAAGAGGCAGTGGGTATAATTTAAGTATGTTATCTAGTCATATAGGTGTAACATATATATATACATTTTTTAAAATTAATTCGTCAGAGAAGCAGTTTATATAAGTTCATAGTTTCAAAGTTTGCATCTTTTGGTTTCCGCAAATTACTCCATTGCCTTTACTGGTAGCATTTTTTTTTTTTTTTTTTTTGTGCCTGTTTTGCTGTTAATTTTGGTGTTGAAAATGTTGCTGCTGGTGTGGACTAGGGGCTCGTGTTTCTTGCTTTTACTGGCTGCAGTCTTGAGAATGGGACATTTTCAAAGGGCTGACGGCCCTGGATCCAAGGTGAATTCCATCAAATCATCTCCGCAGGAGCAGGTTCCAACCCAGGCAACCAACCGTTCCATCACTTTCCCTGTAGGCGTCATCAGCAAGAAAAGAAACAACCCCGGCCAGGTACGATCTGAGTTTTATCTTTCAAAAAAATAGATTCTAGATGTAGCTTTAAAAAATAGTTTCAAACATACCGTTCTATGCTTGGGTTTAGTCTGTGATGTGTGTATTTTGTTAACTACCTGAGTTCTGGCTTTAACAGGGATCAGTGCCCACATTTAGTTATTTTAACCATCAAATATGAAGAAAAAAATAATCTAATATGTTGTATTTAATGAACGCGTCTGTGTTATCTGTCTGTTTTTTTTTTTTTCACAATGTCAAATTTAAACGCAAAAGGTTATGTAAATATTTTGCAGAAGTGGATTTTTATACTTCTTAAAATAAACTTAGTACACACTTTATAACATTGACATGCTTCTGATATTAAAAAGAATATGCTTATAAATGTGTGTATCCAAAAAGTTTGTTCACCCCTTTTTAGCTTTTGCTTTAACTATAATTTAGTGTGATTTAGGCTACAGCACAGCATACTTAAAACATCGTGCGTTTTTGGGACCCAAGTTACATGTACGTTTGTGAGGTTCAAATCGAATTACTTGGATCAGACGCGCATAGAGAAATATTTCACATGCACAACTGAAACACACCAACATCAAATCTCATGTCGATAACGACTGAATCACCTTGCTGCAAATGTTTCAGAAAATCACTGTCCCATGCTTGGTCTTTCCCGAGTTTCCCTTTCTAAAAAACAATGAACACAGCGTCCCATCCGAGACAGAACAGCAACTACAGTGACAGCCAAATAGTCGACAGCAAAAATAAAAGCTACACATAAACCTATTTAAAATACAGACTTAAACTAGGGGGAAAAGTAGCTTACAAATCGTTCATGCTGGTTCCATTTCTAACCGTTTTACTCGCACAATCACAACTACCGGTGTAGTCTTATTTTCAGGTAATCAGTAAAAGGTGACAAACAAGCAGCGCACGGGGGTGGGGGGATTTAGAATCAAGAGAGGCATGCATAGCTCGCCTTCGAACCGTTAGCACCGTCACTGCATTTATTATAATGCTTTCCTGAGTGTGTGTGTGTGTGTGTGTGTGTGTGTGTGTGTGTGTGTGTGTGTGTCTATATATATATACCGATGGTACGCATTTGCGTCTTAAACAACAATAACTAAGTCTGCTTTTTTTTTTTTTTTTTTAATTATTATTATTGGTCCGCATGCGTACCTGCATACTAGTTATGTGAACCCCTGTCTATAAGGCTTTGTCAGACCTTCCTGGCACTTGCAGCATCTGCAAACTCCAACACTGGTGCTTCAAGTTCAGCATCTGCTTCCCACACATCTTGTACTCTTTCCTCTGTAAGTTCAACATCCATTACGGAGAGCTATGTTGTGTAAAACACAAGAAACCAGGATGATATTGCTAACCTGAGGAATGTGCTGTAGTGTTCCACCGCAGACATCCAAACATTGGCATCACATATTGAGGATTCCAAATATTCGCTCAATTAGAGTATGAACACATTTAAATGTACGTTTATAGCTCTGTTCGGCAGGGGTCGTGTGGTTGAGCGGTGTCAATAGCCACCGCTTCAGTGGATACCCGTTGTCCCCTATCAACCAGCCTCTCAGACTGTCATGCCGCTGAAACGCAGCTGCCACCTGCAAATTAATGCGGATAAACAAGTCATGCGCGGAGCAGCGATAGTTTGCATACACATTTGTGATGTAGTTGTTTGGATCACAGATCACACACTACTTGCACATCGACAGAATATGCCCCCTTTACGATTTAAGTAGAGATGCTTATTCTGTGTTGGTACACGTACCTTAGACTTTTTATATACATGTCTCCTTCCAGGTCAGCCTGATGCAGTTATAAATGGCAGTCAGTGATTGTTTGTCTGTTGAGGCGAAATTGGTGCATACATTGTGTGTCAGACAGGCTCAGAAAAGACAGATGATTTCTAAATATTAGGGGATGTCTACTCCTCCTGTCTTTGTCTAGCCACGTAGAATTATATTATTATTATTATTATTATTATTATTATTATTATTATTATTATTATTATTATTATTAATTATGCAACGTATCACATATGTTGGCAAAGCCTGTTTGCCCACACATGCGCCTGATTCTGGTGCGCTAACTATTCACAAAAGTGTTTTGCGATTGCCTTAGGGGTTTGCGAACGTTGCAAAATAGGGCCCTAGGCCTATTATAAACGTTAAACGTATATTGATAAATGTCCACAATACTATAGACTTCAGAAAGTCACATTAAGGCGTTTAGACTTACAGTATTTGTAACTTTACATCAATGTATTATTATTATTATTATTATTATTATTATTATTATTATTATTATTATTATTATTACTGGTCTTTGTAAAGAGAGTCTACCTCATAACTCAGAACTGAATGTAGCTGCTGTAGATAAACTGTCTAAATGAGTTGCATGTCATTGCTTTAATAGCTTCAAATTAAATTCATTGGACATTTAGCAAATACTAATAGGGATGGTCTTTGAACTCCTTAATTTTCTCAAGATAACACCAAATTCATTTCAAGGGGTCTCTGCCCTTTAGAGGTAAACTTTTTCCAAAGTCCAAGCTGGTGTTCTATTGCAACAACAAAAGATTGTCTCAAAATCATTGGTATTAATTGACATTGCTGCTGTAGTTTGGGGTTTAAAGCACTTCACTGCAATTTTCTATTTTGTGATTAATTAAATATTGGATTATGCGCGTCTTGAAATAAATAACATATAACACCAAATACCTAAATCCTATATTTTTAAAAAGCTCATAATATTTAAATTGTTGGATGTATGGGGTAAATGGTATCTGTGTCAAGGTCTATATATCTTGTTTATTTTTTGTAACTGTTACCCTAAAGGTTTGAAATAGATGTTACAAAACAACCAACTGTTTTATATATAGTTGATAGTAAAGTTGTATTTATTTATTTATTTATTTATTATAATTGCAGGGTAAAGCAATACAATTTGAAACAAAATAAATTGCTTAGCCTTTTGTATTCTCTATTTTACAATAAATAATACATTGACAGGCCAGTTTGTTTATATTTTGGGGCACACATTTTATGTTCCTTAGAAACCTGTATAGATTTTAAAACAAATGGTACTTCTTCTGCAAAGCATAACGTTTGCTTCACTGAGATATTTTCAGACTCCAATTTACAAAGGGATTCATTCCAGGTTTTCTGTTTCTTTGGGGGGGAAGTGAAAGCATGTGCTGTAGAATTTCTGTTCGCGTTCCCATGGCCACAAGGTGTGGGCTAAGTTTCCACAAGAATTCAGACTTGGGCGGAGAGAAACCATTTGTTTGCATATACTACACTCGAAATAATATGAATATGAATGTTTCTTGTACCAATTAAGATGTAGAATGCATGACAGATTAATTCTGTGAGACAATTTTATAAATTGAAAGTTTCTGTTTTAAACATGTTTTGAAAATAAAATAAATGGAAATTGGTTTATATTAACAACACATTTATTCCTATGCTAAGTTTACACTGTATTTTAACAACTATAAAAACACTCAATGATAGAATATGTAGTACTACTAAAATAAACTTTCCGTATTACTGCAACAGATTGTTTTGCAAAAACAAACTTCTAATATAAAGTTACAAAAACTAACAAGTAGGTTGAATGTAAAACCTTGTCTTATTCATCTGAATTTTTTATATAAGATAATACCAGTAAAGGGTTTGAAAGCTATATGAAAGAATCATGATATAACTCATGATTATTTTAAGATTAGTGTTTTTTGACTTTGTATTTCATTTAGTTAAACATATTTACACAAGGAGACAAAAGAGAGCTAAAAACTACTTTACAATGTGCCCTTAGCTATACACTTAAAATTACATTTAAAATTCCGTGCAGACCAGAAACAATAAAATCAGGTCACACATTAGAGATCAATAGCGTTTTAAAAACAAAAATCCCTGTGCATCACTGGCAAGCTGCTAATAGTTATCCACTAACATGTTTACAGGCAATTTTCTGCAATAAAGCTGGTAAAAGGAAAATAAAGTGACCTTTTATCATGAATAGCATTTGTGCTCCACAGCAAGGTCCCAATTTAGTTGACTAACGAATCTCTGCTTCTCAACGAACTCATAACTGATACTAATCTTGATCATCTCTGTCTAGCTGAAAGCTGGCACTCTGTAAATGATAAGCACTCTCTACATCTATCCACCTCAAATGGCTACTTGCTCTTTGACAAGCCAATCCTCACTGGTAGAGGTGGGGGCACTGATGTTATTGCTAACTCTATGCTTGCTGCCTCAACTCTGTCTTTCCCAGCCTTCTCTTCATTTAAGCATCTCGCTATCAAGCTCCCCTCTCCCGAGTCTCTCATCCTTGCTGTTATCTATCGTCCACCAAAGAATATCTCTACTTTTATTGCTGAGTTTTAGCAAGTCCTCTCCCAAATCTGCACTTCAACTGACAAAATTTTATTCCTAAGTGACTTCAACATCCGTGTTGATTTGCCTTCTACCCCTCTAGTGACCAACTTTGTCATAATGCTGGACTGTCTTAGACTATCAATCTGTCAACGTTCCCACTCACACTCATGGACACACCCTGGATCTGCTCATCACTAAGGATCTTGATACCTCCAATCTCTGAGTGACGGATCTCTCTCTCTCTGACCATTTCTTAATCACTGCCAATATTAATCTTCCCGCACCTTCAGCTGCTACTGATACAGTTATTTCCTTCCATCCCCAAAATCTGCCAAATCCTATAATACTCTTGAAATGTGTCTCTTCTTCCCCACTGACTGGTACTCTTCCATCTTCGGCGATGATGCCGTGACCCTCTACAACGCCACCCTTACTCAGATCATCGACACAGTTGCCCTGCTTACAACCAGAACAGTGACGAAACATCACAACTGTCCATGGTATACCCTCAAACTTCGACTGCTTAAGTCTGCCTGCCACAAGTCTGAGAGCAAATGGAGGTCGTCTGGATTAACGATTCACAGAGAGTGATCTCCTCGGTAGCTGCAGGCGTTCACTTGGTGCTGCCAGGGTGAAGTACTTCACTGAAATCATATCCATGGGGCACGGTAAACCAAATATTCTCTTCAAAACCATTGATCAAATCCTGAATCCATCCATTGATAAATCCATCTCCCATTCATCCTCCTCTCTTACCTGCCATGATTACTCTTCTTTCTTTCGGAAAAAAATCGACACCATTTATTCTAGGTTCTCCTGCCATGAACCCAGTATAGTGCTTGACCACCTCGACTCCCCTCCGATTGCCCCTCCAGCTCTCTCTTCCTTCTCTCCTCTCTCTAGTCCTGATGTCTCCAACCTATTGCTGAAATCAACTTCTTCCACGTGCCCTTTAATCCCTAGCCAACAAATCTTGTCCGTCTCTGTGCTTCTGACCTTGCTCCTTCCAATATGCACACTCTCAACCTGTCCCTGGCTTCATGCCTGGTTCCTGCTGCCCTCAAGACTGCCCGAGTAATGCCAGTTCTCAAAGAACCCTCCCTTGACCCGGCTGCCTTATCTAACTTCAATCCCATATCCAATCTTCCTTTTCTATCCAAAACCCTTGAAAGGGCTGTAGCCAGCCAGCTGATGAAACATCTCACAGATAACAATCTGCTTGAGTCTCTACAGTCTGGCTTTCGGCCGCATCACAGTACCAAAACTGTTCAGCTCCAGATTGTAAATTACCT
Source organism: Polyodon spathula (assembly GCF_017654505.1). Classification (NCBI taxonomy): domain Eukaryota; kingdom Metazoa; phylum Chordata; class Actinopteri; order Acipenseriformes; family Polyodontidae; genus Polyodon; species Polyodon spathula. Next base: position 70,076,967 of record NC_054534.1, read on the forward strand.
TCTGCTTCATGCTGATGCTGCTGCTCCCTCTGTTCTTGTCCTCCTTGACCTAACTGCTGTTTTTGATACCATAGATCATAGCATTCTTCTTGACAGCCTTCAGAAATGTGCTGGGATCTTTGGAACCTGTCTCTCCTGGCTGCCCTCTTACCTATCTGGATACATGCAATCTGTTTTCTATGATGGAAGCTGTGCTGACGCAAACCCTGTCACTTGCTGTGTCCCTAAAGGATCTGTTCTTGGGCCTCTTCTCTTAAACATCTACATGCTTCCCCTGGGTCACCTCATCCGCCAACATACTCATGTTTCACTCCTATGCTGATGACACCAAGCTTTACCTAAAGCTAGACCCTGGATGTCCCTCTGCCATGATTCGACTCTCAGCTTGCATCCAAGACATGGATGTCTGCCAATTTCTTCAGCTAAACACTAAGAAATCTGAACTTCTTTTAGTAGGATCAAAAACTCAACTAGTAACCTCTCCTTTGATGCCAAAATCTCCTCTGTAGTCAAATCCTCCTTCTACCACCTCTGAAACATCTCAAAGGTCCGTCGCTACCTTTCTCTGCCGGATGCAGAGATACTCTGTCATGCATTCATCTCCTCTTGACTCTGTAACTCTCTCTAAATGGTGGGCTTTCATCACGTGCCATAAACTGATTGCAGCTGGTTCAAAATGCTGCTGCTAGGATCCTTACCAGATGTAAAAAACATGACCACATTACCCTGTCTTGCCCAGCTGCACTGGCTACCTGTAAAGTTCAGGATTACTTTCAAAATTCTCCTGCTTGCCTACAATGACCTTCATCACACAGGTCCAGAGTATCTCTCCAACCTGCTGACCCGCTATGTCCCTACACGCAAGCTGAGGTCCTCTGACTCAGGCCTGCTGGTTATACCCAAGCAAAAGTGCATCACACTCGGTGAGTGCTCTTTTAGCTTCATGGCCCCAACTCTTTGTAAGTCTGTCCCAGCTTTAGTGCGTGCAGCTCCCACTGTCGCTCGCTTCAAATCAACTCTCAAAACCCACTTGTTTTCTCTTACTTTCATTGCTCTTTAAGCCTGATCTGTTAGCTGTTGTCTAAATTGCTATTTTAGGTTTTTACTCCATCTTATTCGTATGATTCTGTATGATGTATGATTCACAGTGTCGAGCCCTGTATTTAATGTAATATACTGTATTTAATGTATTTGCATTTTTTTGTACTGTTTGTATTTAATGTGTTATGCCCTGTATTGCACTGTATTTAATGTATTATGCATTGTTCCTCACTATCTTGTAAAGTGCTTTGTGATGGTGGTCCATTATGAAAGGCACGATATAAAATAAAGATTGCTTGTCTGATTGACTTCTCAGATGGTTTGATTGGCATTTTGAATAAATCCAGTCTTCAAAGATAACGAAATGAATTGTTATTTAGAGTTATAGTTCAGAAGAATAATGTTTTAAAATCCAGTATCTGTTCAAAAGTGATTTTGACGGAAGTATTAAAAATCTAAGAATTTACTGTTTTTATACAAGACAGGACTTATTTTTTATTGAAAATCTTGTTCTTGTTATACTTGTTGTCTTCAAAGCTTCCCTAGAAAACTTAAAACATTTGTGCTCCTTTAACTGGTTTCAATATAAGTCCTTTTTTTGTTCTGCTACCATTAATTATCTCCTTTGCGCTAGGCCTCTGTGTTGGCACCACTTTCAGGGTTTCAAACATTGGTGGTCGGCATTCTTATATAATGTATTTGCCAATTATTAAAATAGGCAGCAATAGAGCTCCCCAGCATACTGTATATACTCTATACAGACCGACTGTATGTCTACAAGCAACCTCAGGCTTTCACATACTGATGTGATATTGTGGCTTTGACCTGCTGTACTAGAGAAGGAAGATAATGCATCTCCATGTCTATTCTGTTGAGTGAAGGTTTGCAACGTTACCACCCTGGTGGGTTTTTTTTTTTATTTTTAAATGAACCACGAGCCGAGACCACCAACTTTCCTGTTAGTTGAAACATCCTTCAGCCTTTTACCCACATAAACAGATAACATGCAGACAAATATGCACTTTTTTTGTTTGTTTATTTGTTTATCACTTAGCAGCTCCCAAAATGTTTCCAATGTGAAATCAGTTTTTTTTTTAAGCTGTGAGTTTTGAGTTTATATATTTTCTCTAACAAACTGTACTTAAAATGACAGCTCCGTAATTCATGACATCATGCCTTAATTGTAATTACCGTATCCATTTAACTTAATGAGGCAGAATTCCTTGCTTTTGTCCGTCTGTAAAGTTATTTTAGTCAACCACACAAACTCTGCTTATCATAAAGATAGGGTTTTATTTTTAGTGGTGGAGAGGTTACCTTGTGCCAAGTTTTAGTGAGCTGTAATTTTGCAGATACCTTCTGAGTTAATGTAGGTTATTGTTGCTATTGCAAATCAAACATTTCAACTTTAGTTCATATTTAAAACCAGTATCCCACAATTATTAACATTGCCATTGTTGTATTCTAGTCTAGATAAGGCTTCACATTTTATGTGCAATGATTGTGAGTAGTTACTGGTTGGTGATTTTAATGTTAACTTATTAGATGGATCATTTGACTCGATATATCTTTTAAATAACCTAGAATGTTTTGGTCTGTGCCAGCTTCTTAGTCAGCCTACTCATATTAACGCATCTAGGGCTGCTTTAATTTACCATGCTTACATCTCAAATGTCAATCTTTTTTTAAATTTATTTCAGCTGAAGCTCCACTGGGCTGTTCTGATCATAGTGTCTGGGTTTTAATCATATAACTTCTCCAGTACTTTCTATCTATCATTCTATCTGGGCTATAAAATGACTGACTGGGGTCTTGCTAAGGAACTGTTAAGTAATTTGCCATTCCTGATCTGTTTTTTTCTCTGATCTTGAGGATTCCTGGGCTAAATTAAGACACTGATATTTACAGATTATAAAACATTGTATTCCATTAAACTGATATGTATTGCATTTTCTAAACCATGGCTGTCTGCTGAACTTATAAAAAGCACAAGGGTAAAAAATAGATTATTTAGCGAGGCCAAACAACTTGGTACACCCATTGCTTGGAAAGCCTTCCGCACTTATAGAAATAAACTACCTAGTTACTAAGGAAAGACAAAATGGAGTGGTTAGAAAGTATTCCTCAAAACTTTTCAAATCCGAAGAAGTTTAGGTCTATGGTAAAGGCCAGTTCTGGAAAGGGCAGAGCCTTGTTGTATGTCAAATGGACAAGTCTCAGCAGACACTCCAGCTGACATAGCCGATCTTTTCAATACGCATTTTGCTTCTTGTTTTAATCCAATCGATACTCTGTTTGATTCTGATACACCCTTGTCAAAATCTTTATTAGAGGATATACACTGCTCCCCAGTTCAGGTTGTGGACATATTACTTAAACTTAAGCGTCACTCATCTACTGACCCAAATGGCATCCCTGCTACAAGGCTTAGATGCACTGCTCAAACCATTGCTCCACATCTTTCTTTGCTGTTCAACCTGTCCCTAATTCAGGGAGTGGTTCCTCTGCAATGGAAACACTCATGGGTCCCTCCAAGCCACAAAGGAGGCAGTTCAAGATTGGTTTCTAATTATAGGCCAATTTCCTTTTTACCTATTGTCTCTAAGATTCTGGAGAGGATTGTATAGTTCTTGTGAAAATTACCTTTCCTTTAACCAGATTTTAATGAAATCACATTTAATAATGCCCTTTTAAAACTTTCTAAATACGGTTTTGGTGAAGGCATTGTGGACTTTTTTTCTTCTTACCTTAAAATGGGGTGTTGGCAAAATGTTGCTGTCCAGGGACAACTTTCCCCTAAGTTACCAGTGATATCTAGTGTTCCTCAAAGGTTTGTTTTGAACCCTTTGTTGTTTAATTTGTATGCTAATGATTTGGCAACTATACATTTTTTAAATGTACCAATATTATTATGTTTGCAGGTGACATTACGTTATATAAAACAATTATAAATACAGAACTCATTAGCTTTTCAACTTGATATCAGTCCTGTTTTATGTAGTAATGGTGGTGTTAGACACCCATTTTAAGCCTTTTTAAACAACCATTCATTGCCTACAAAATGACTGATAACTCCAAAGGCTCCAAAAACCAATCAGGGATGGTTTTATTTACAGTACAACTAAATTACACATGTGGAGACATTTCTAAAGAAAAATGAATTTTTGAATACATCTTAAAACTTATTTTTTTACATTCAAACTCGGTAGTCGTAGGGTATGTTCCATTATAGAGTGAACAAAGTCATTCTCTTAATAATCTTCAGATTCTCAGCTGTTTAGAAAGGTATATTACGGTAAACTTTCGCTGGATATTTGTCCTGATACACAAGCTGAAAGTCACGTTATGTCAGTCAGACCTCAAACAGGTAGAATGTTCACTGGAGTGGAAGGGTTAAACCATTAAATGGAGGAAGGTCCTATTTTATTCTTGTTCACTTCTGTAAGGTTTTGCATTATCTGTGTTCTACCTCTATGTCAGTCTGTTCTCGTAAAAGACCTGGGCTGAGAGGTCTCCACAGAGCTGCTCTGACCATCAGTCCTTATCACCTCCAGTTGTGTCGTTATTCTTAATTTGGCACAGTCTTGGGGTTATGGAATAGACTCTATTGTGTTGTTGTCAAGCCTCTGGTTTTAAAACTGCTGTTCAGAGTCATCTGTGTCTGAGGTGAACTTTTTAAAATATAGTTACATGTACAGTATTTGTATGTATGTAGAACCTTTGTGTATTTTGGGGGGCTGGGGCTGGGGCTGGGGCTCCTTCCTTGTGTCATCCCACTAAAATACCTGTGTCACCCTTTAATTACCTGTCAGTCACCCTATTTAAATGGTAGCCAGCTTCCTAATTCTTGTCTTGCTTTTAAGTTTCCTCTATCCTCCCTTCCTCCTCCACTTTGCTGCGTCACCTCTGCAACGGTTCCCTTTGGGGACAAGTGAAGCTCACTTCCCAGTCTTAGAGGCCACAATGTAGTCTCGCTGTCCGAGAGGAAGGTTCAGAGGGGACCCCTGGCCAAAAAACTACATTTAGTTTTCCATTCTCCTGCTTAAATCTATTCATTTGCACCTGTGCCAGTCTCCCCCTTCAGAGACCAAAGCTTGCTCCCTGCTTTCGAGCTAGTCATTGACTCAACTTATCGAAGGAGGCTCTTACAGCGGGGGGGGGGGGACGACGACGACCCCAGACGCTCTTTATGTTTTTATTTCTTTATTCTCTTTTCCAGTGCTTTTGTTCATACTGCATAGATTGTGATGCACTCCATACTGCCTCTGAGCGGTAGCCAAGTCTGACTTCTCTCAATTAAACCTCTCAGAAAGCCAGGGAGACCTTACTTTGGCCTCTATCCTTTCTTAGTTTCCCCTTAGGGGAAGTTCCTCACTTCCCGGCCTTGGAGGTCGATTGGTTTGGTCTCACCTCAGCGAGTCACACGCACTTAGTCTTTATTCTAGTAGCCCCTTTGCGCAGGCCAGGCTCTTGCCTTGTAAAGTGTGTACATATGTGTACTTTTATTGATATTTCTTTAGATGTATAGTAATTGTAATATTGCTTATTACCGAGTATGGCCTACTTAGGTCTCTCTTTATATTAGTGATGCACTATTAAGATGTACTTGTGCTGGCCCCGTGGGCACAAAGTAAATAAATTAAATTAAAGTGAATAAACTAAACTAGTATCCCATAATTATGTCCAATTGTGTACTTACTTGGTTTACTAGTAGGCAAACATGCACCCCTCAGCTAGTACCAGAACCTGGACCAGGTTTTGAATGTCATCAACATTTTGGAGCAAAACAAAAATTCCACATGATACATTTGTTATACTGATTATTATTATTCAATAATTATTTTTCATTTTCAAAACTGTATTATTCTTTTATTGTCCTCATGTAGGCTGTAGCTGCATTAAACCACCTGTTTGTAGTGAGAAATAAATTAACCCCATGGCTAAATCATTTTGCTACCATATCCTTAGCCCTTTTCACATGTCAGTTGTTTGCTGAGCCTTGGTTCCTGTGATCTTCTTCTTGTGAGTTTACAGTTTCTGCATCCATAAGAAGCGCACTCCCTAGTCAAGCTCATCTGGATAGTGTTCTCCTTGCCTTCAAGATGGCCTCAGGAGTGACATGTGTGTCTGTGGCAGTGCCTGTCTCTTTCCGGGACGCTGTCATCTGTTTTTTATTAAGTCCATTGTTGCCATAGCATGAAGTTCTTCCTTGAGCTGGGTTATTCTGCAAAAACGTCACTGGTGTAGCGCAGCTGCTCATCAAAGCCCACCAAAAAGGGTTGTCAGAATTGGTTGGAAATAATTCTGCTTGGTCGACAGCCTGACAGTATAATTTTGTTGTTAAATCTACTAGTAGCTATTGTTTTGTAGCCTGATAGCAATTCTGTCACTTCAGAAGCTGGAGCCTCAAGCAACATTTACAGCAGGGCCTTATGCCATCTAGTTCTGTAACTCCCCAAGTAAAGTAGCTCTATTTAAGCTTTCAAAACAAATTAGTGAAGTTACTTTCAATTCAATTTGATTAACAGTATCTTAGAGCAGTACATTATTAAAATAAATATGGACATAGCTCTTTATTGTTGATTGTATGGTTTTACTGTTATTGAGATATATTTTCTTATTATTTTTGCTTAATGTTGAACATCACTTAGTAGGAGCTATTGTTCTTTTTCTTTCTTTTTAAGTATTTTTTGTTTTGTTTCACAAGAGGCAGCACACAAGACAAAATGTATTCTGTGTTACAATATAAGTAGGGCTGCTGTTTTTTCAGCATTTTTTAATCCCCTTTTTTTCTGTTTGTATACATTTTCAGGCTTTTCTAGAAAGTAAAAAATATATATTTTAAGAGGTTTTATTATTTTGTATACCGTTTGAAATGTGACTTTACCATGGTATTGGCCAACATGAACTCTTGTAGTTTTGATGGAAAGAGATAACCTATGAACTGTTCAAATCTAATAACAACATAGATGGAAATCAAAGTGCATGCACGACATGGAGATAAACGTTTATTTATGTACTTGTCCTCTTGATATACATCTCTATATATATTATATATATATATATATATATATATATATATATATATATATATATATATATATATATAATTTATATATTATCGGCATCGAGTCCACACATTATCCCATTTATGTTCTTTATTATTATTTTATTTTTTATTATTTTATTAAAAGCTAAAATTAGAAACACACTCCTCAGGTAATCAGTTAGGGCAGGGCTTTTGAGGGGTTGACATAAGAAATACACTTTTGTTCACTTCTCAAATCACAAAAGGTGAAATCAAGTGTACAAAAGTTCATTTTAAATGCCCAAAGCATTTTCAAAATATGTTTTTACCTGTCATTGCCGCAACTAAAATATCACAAGTTCCACAGGGTTCTGGCTGTGCTTCTTTTTGTTTTTTTCAGTAATTATTTTCCTTTTGACTTAAGGAAAGCCAATTTTACCAGCCACAAAATTCTAAGTTTACTTCCTGAGTTACAAGTAACAGATCCTACCTGAACCTCACAACTAAAGGAGACTCAAGAGAAGTCCTTTTTCAAGTAGCACAGGAAATAAATGTTGAGAATCTGCACCTAGTGGATGTAAGAAATTCTATGTTTGTTGTGGTATTTCTTACAGATATATTTCTTACTTCCACTAGTGGTAGTGCTGGGGATTTGGTAAATGTTTACACCAAATGTAAGTCGATGTATATGTTTCTGTGAGTGCAATTGAGGACCATTTAAAAAGTCATCAGGATGTGAAACAGAAAAAGACACAATGTGAATCTAAACAAGGATACAATCAGTTGAGATAACTCTTAACATACACACTCGTAGCAAGTTGTTCTTTAAGGTCAGCTGCTGGGACACTTGCGGCTTCTACTTTACCCCAGGGAGACTACTCACATTAGCTTGGGTAAGTGATTCAAGAAATCTGCATTCAAGATTTAGTAAGTTACAGTAGCACATTTAAACTAGCCAGGGTCTAAGCTGTATAGCTGCTGCTCATTTTGACTGATGTAGTTTATTTGATTTAGTTGTATGCTGTTGCATCCTTATTTTACATTGTTTCATTCCATGTATATATGCTGGTTTACAACTAACATTTACATGTATTTCACATATTTTATTGTTTTCATCAAACGGACAATTGTGTTTGTGTACTTCTCTTGTATCGTATATTAAGGGAGATGACAAAAATGTATGTGTTAAAGATAAAACTATAAGTTACACTTACTGGCACTTGAGTGTGGCAATGTGGAAAGTGAAGATGACATGGGCAACTCAGTTTAAACAGAGGAAAACAGTGTAGGAAAACTGAACCTCCAATGTAATGGGATTTTTTTTTTTAACTGTTGCCAGGACCTGAAGGGCTTCAGTGTGGTTAAATGATACTAAAGAAGTGTCTTGTGTCTAACGATGTATTCCTTTAGTGTTCAGAGGGCATGTAGATCTATAAAACTGACATAAGAGAACAGAGACTGTGTGTGAGAGATATAAAGCAAGGAGTGTGGCGGGTTCCTGCACAACATCTGATAGCCCTTTTAGAGGAACATCGTCAGGTCTGCAGTCAGTAGTAGCAGTATTCTGTGTCCTATTCTGTGATTGAACTATGTTCCTAATACCTCTCAGGCATAGAAGAAAAAAAATCAATACAATACAGTACAATACTTCAGTAACATAACTGAGTCTACGTAAAACATATCTTGGTGAATGGAGTTACATAGTTTTGGGTCTTATTAGCAAGGCAACCTTCTCCTATAACAAATGTACAGTACAACATTAAAAAACTAAACAAAACAAAAACAAAAAAAAGTATGTAATTGAATAAACATTAATTCAGCACTGTTATGAAACCTTTAGTTGGGTTGTGTACCTTTAAGATCAAAACTAATATGCAAAGGAGAGTGTAAGTTTAGTGCCAGTTAGATATGCATGTGGCACTCAGCTGAGGAGGCACGCATTGCTGGCTACTCAATCAGGCATCTCTTTGAATAGAAGTATATCTTAGTTTAAATATTGATTTATGAAATGGCATGATAAGTGGTTCATGCATAATTGTGTATAATTGGGTTGCAGAAAATGTAAATCTTGTAAAAGCTTAGAAAAGTGTAACAAAGCATAGTGATATCTTGGCATGGAAACTGCTAATTTAATGTGGCTGTACCTTGATAAACTTTTATAAGGGTTACTGTAGTTTTATTTCAAAGCCTTGAAAACCATTGTTGAAAGAGTTTATGCATGTGGCTACATTACCAAGGTAAACCTCTTACAGCACCAATGAGTTTGTTTGTTACTTCTATGAATGGGTATCAAATACTGTATAAATGCCACAAGTGCTTACATCAATGTTTTTAAAGGGTATTTTAACAAATGGCTTTGTTTAATTCAGTGGAGAAATAATGAAGAAAGTGGAACCAATTCATTTAACATTGCTTATAAAAATAACTTTTTTTTTTCATTACAGGTTAAACTAGGCAGTATGCATAATTAAATTAAAAAAAAAAAAAAAAAAAAAAAAAAAAAACATTTTGACTGCTGCATAACTTCTTGCCAGCTTATATAAACAGTGTTAATCTAAAACTATAAAAAATGGGTTATAGAGAACAGATAATAAAAATAATGTGTACAGCTCTTTAAAAAATAGACTGCCTTTATACAGTCGTAGCATCAAACACAAATCAAGTCCTTTTGTCTGTCATTTTATCACATTGTGTAACATCTGTATCCCTCATCGTCTATCCAGGATGTCGACAGACGCTCACATGCCTGAGCCCCGTGAGGATGAGCAATAACTGTATTAACAGACTAAATAGGGGAGAAGGGAGAAAAAAGAGGCCAAAGTTAAGGCATCAGACCGTGTGGAGAGCGACAGAGTGAGATACGGTCGCGGGGCTTAACAAATCTTCACCCTCCACAGGCTGTGAATATGGCGTTTTTTTAAAACATGACAAGATAAATTGCACTTATCATTTGTGATACGGTTTTGTGTCATTGGCTTTCAAAGGGTATCTTGTGTAACCGTGGAGCCTCAGTTGTGGTAAGTGTCTCCTTGGTTGTGATGTAATCAATCCAAGACTCAAAGCCAAAAATCACAGATAGGGATCACACAAGGCTGTAAGGGTTTTCGGTGTGTCGTTTGAGATAACAGACCATTTTAAAAGGGGAACATTACTCCTCTGAACACTTTTGTGTTACTTGTATACAGGGCATTGTGGCTTCCTCGGTTTTGTCTGTAATGTATATCTACTTTACAGATGTCTGTCTTTTACTATAAGGTTGCAGTGAAAAAGTTGGAATATATTCGTTACGCTGGAAGTTTAGGCAACTGCTTTGTCATATAAAGTACCTAGCAGACTTGGCACAAGAGTAAAGTATTTTGAAATGGAATATAAGAGGAGTGCTACATAGTTTTTAATTGATGCACTCTTCAGGAAGTATTTCATGTGTTTTAGTTCTATACATAACACTCTTTACCTGGTAACAAGGGCGCTGGAACTAGGCTTTGCTTTGAACTCTTGGCTTTGCATGGCTTCCATTATATAAAGGTGTTACAGTTTTGTTCAATGGCTTTCGGCACCCCTACTTTAAAAATAGTTCCAGTGTCACTGCCTGGTATACTGAATCACAGTTTTTAAAAAAATTAAAATGTGTATTGTGCTATACATAATTATTGGGAGTATAAAATTGACAACAGTGCTGTTCTGTGTTTTCTCAAGGAACACTTTCAATTATTTCCAGTGTGATTTTTGCAACATTTCATCAATAGGGTTTCTAATCTTTGGCTACAAAGCAAAATTTGCACTATTTAATGATTATGGGAGGAAAACAAGAACAAAAAATACAAAACTTGAATTGCTACAAATATAGAGGCAATATAATATATAAAGGCATCTGGACGTTTAATACAAGGAACAAACAGATTTATTTCTAGTTTTGTTACAAAATACCAGATTTCAGAGGATCCTACAAATAACTATGTTTTATTGGTTGTTCCATAAAGGAACAAACTACGATAGATTCTATTGGGTGAAATAAGACATGTTACAAAATATTATAAAGTATGCTTTAATCCATATCATATTTTATATATATATTCTATATATACTATATATACTTAGATATTATATTGCAAATAAAATGTGTGTATGTTGTCTATTCAAGGTATCTCCTGTAAATGGTGGTGAAACAAGAAACAAATCTTTAAAGGTCCCTTCTTTACCTCAATTTAATTGTTTAAATGGCATCACGGTATTTGGACCCATTACTCTTTATATGGATTCAAAATACTATTAATTACTGATCATGTTAAATATTAAAACTTTATAAACTGTTCAAATAAACTGTTGTTCAAATACATTTGAACAACAAAGAGAAATCTTTTGTTGTCAGGTGCAAAGTACTGTAGGCTGTATTAATACAGTTGCAGATGTACATCTAAGCAGGATACTAAGTGCCATCTCTTGCCTCAAGTATCATTTGAATAAAATGATCTAAGGAATAGATATGCGCTACTGGGATTCACATACATAATAATCATTCAATTAAGAAGAATACTACTCTCTGTGTTTTGATCATTTACGTTCAAGCTTAGCACATTTTATGGTGCCTTTTGGCGGAGCCCGATCTGTTGTTTACAATACATGCATATCACATTTGTGCAACCAAAGAACTGTAGAGAAACAAACATGGGAAGTCATACATATTGGGTCATGAAAAGTGAAGTTGAGCAGAGCGATTTTTATAAATGAAAATCATCAACTGGTAGCTTTTGGTTTTAAGGAAGCAGAAAAATATCCAGTACACCCTTCTGGTTGGAACTGGTGGTCAAGAAATATTTTGTCATTGTAATAGTAGTAGTCATAGTAGTATTCTTTAAATAGGGATATTAGGTTTTGTGTATTTTTAGAAATCAAAAACTCCTGTTCCTGGTATTGTATTACTTCCAGAGTGCCACTCAGGGTCAACCAGAGTGAAGCTGTAGCAGGGTGGTACTTAAGAAAGTCTGCATACCTCAAATTGAAGAACAAAAGTGGCACCAGCGAAAAATGCTGATAGTATGTATTACTAGGAAATAGGTTTTAAATCCTTTGTTACTTATACCACACCCAGATTGTTTTTAAAATGTATTGTGGATAGGGTATTGGCCCTTTGGTCCAGTTGTAATAAATGTACTGAATTGTTTAACATGTCAGACATAACAATTCTACTACAACTGCTACGAATACATAATGATAAGTAAGGCTTAACCCAGTTATCAGTCATTATATTATGAAGCAATGGCCTCATTCTATCTTGTTATAATTGCTTCCATACTGTGACACAACTCATAAAATACCACAGGCGCCCAAATAAAGCAGTGGGTGACATAACCAGCAGTAAATCCAGGGATTGGTTTAAGTAATTACCCCTTAATTCAATTACTACAATACCAATGCAAGGTTGCTCATAACTGACTGTGACCATAAACCTAAGTGTTGTGCTGGGAAGCCTCACTTCTCCATTGTTTAACTCTCCAGGGAACATTTAGGGGTGTGCATTTCAGAGAAGAAAGGCACATTTTCTGGAAAAAAGGTGTAACTGACTTCTGATTTTTTTAAATTTTCATAGAAAAATACTCCAAAACAAGTACTTGGGAGACCAGTAAGCATTTATTGTGTTCTATAGTGGTCTCCTAATTTAGAATATCACTGCTGGTTTGAGTGTGGGAATGTTTTTGTCTCAATATAATTATTAACTGAGGCATTGAGTTGTTTTTAATAAAGTTTAGGCATGTGATCCTGAGAGTGATAATCTGCCACATGCCAGACTTTTCATTTCTTTAAAAAGCTGCTGTGTATGTACAGTACTACTGTATGGAAACTATGGCATAGTTTCTAGTTTCAAACTATGTTACTTTGTTAAAGACACATTGGAGGTTATTTTCAAAGGAGATCTGCTGGAGAATCGCATTATTTCGATCATTTTTTTCTGCACCATAGTTTTTTCCACCAATTCAGTATTTCCTAAAGCTGCGGAAAACACGGCGGCGGAGAACGTAAACTTCCACCAGTTAGCTTTCCGCCTGCTTGAGCACGGTCAATACGACTATCCGCCAGTAAAAACCAGTGACAGCAAGTCAGACCGAGTCCCTGGCATTCAACATGGGTCATGTGTTAGAAGCAGCTATGTGTGTGCATGTGTGTATTACGAGCTGAAATACAATCCCATTGCAATGCACACAATACTCTTTACCTCAAGCCGATCTGAAGATCCGACCATCCCTTTGTGTCAAAGTGAGAATAATTTGAATTTTCTTCAGGGTACCCCCAAATGTGTCAAACTATCGGCTACTTTAGAAAATTACAAAACTAAAAAAAACAAAATAAAAAACAAAATAAAAAACGTTAATGCGACGATGCTGAAGTTGGCTTCTTATTCACATCCCAGCTTCTTATTCACTAATATGAACAAAGGTAACTAAAATTGGAATTAGGGTATTTCAATGGATAAATCGCCTCAGGCTGCTCATTTCAAAGTTAATACAAACACAAGGGAACCCCTGTACATCATCCATATGCATTTACCTGCAAATGGTGGGACCGGGTTTCGTTTTAAACCATATCATATATATATCTATATATATATATATATATATATATATATATATATATATATGGACTTTTTCCTGTTCAGGTCTGTGTGTGCTATATTAAATGGGGAAAGCACAAAACTTAAAAATGGGTTATTAGAGAAGATAACAAAGGAAAGCAAATTCCATGTCAGACAGGGAAGATTACATGTGGACCACGCACAGGGTTTCCACTTCTGGCTACCTACTTTGAAATATTGCACTAAACCCGATGTCAATATTGCTATGTGTGCCATGTTTGCCTGCTGTTCTTGTACCAAATTCTGCTTTAGAAAAATACTTATGGGTGACGTGGAGGGGTTCCCCCTGTGTTTGTATTAACTTTGAGTTGAGCAGCCCGAGGCAATTTATCCCCTGAAATATGAAAAATGTATCCCCTGAAAAATGAAAAATTACATTTGTGCATATTAGGGAATAAGAAGCTGGGATGCAAATAAGAAAATGGAATGTGAATAAGAAGCTGAGATGTGACTAAGAAGCTGGCTGCATTAGAAGCCAACTTCAGCATGGTGTTAATGCGATAATAAATGCAGACATATGCTTTTAAATAAAATGACCAAACCATCCACCTAATATAAAACATGGTATTTGAATAAAATTGTAAACAGTTGTTTTTAGTTTTAAGTAGGATTTATGATTGAGTGTTTAAAGTTGTGGATAAACATACAACACATTCCTTAAAGTGAGTTAACTTTCATTTCTATTCAGTGACTGTCTTCAGTTAACAATACAGTATTCAGTACTTCGATGCATATGCGCTACTTGCTGTACCATTTTGTTTTAGCACTGTTCCTTTTTTAGTGCCTATTTATGGTTTTGGAATGTTTTGATATTATGCTTGTTGCAATATTGACTAAACACTACTTAGCCCACTTTATTACATCTGAAATATATAAGTAAATACATTGGATGGTTTGATGATTTTATTTAAAAGCATATGTCTGCAATGCTGTGACCTGTATGGCTTGTGGGTGACATCAGACCAGGAAGTAAATGGATCAACACAGGCAAGTACTACGGATGAAGTGCTGCTGTGCATGTTTAATAATAAATAAAACACTTGAACCAAAGACAATCCTGGCAGTGGCAATGCTGCCATTGCAAAGCTGACAGCACCAAGGCTGGCTCCTCCAGCAAAGGCAGTACTGGCAGCGGAAAGGCTGCCCGTGGCAATGCTGTCAACGGAAATTCTGACAACGTCCAGGCTGGCTCCTCCAGCCGGGGCAATCCTTGCAGTTACAATGCTACCAGTGGCAATCCTGGCAGTGGCAATGCTGACAGCAGTAAGGCTGGCTCCTCCAGCACAGGCGGTTCCGGTTCAGTAATGCTGCCATCAGCACGGGACACTCCGGCAGTAGCAGCAGCACTGCGCACTCCGGCAGTGCAACTACTGCAGGTGGAAGTGGTCTCCTCACATCTCCCCCAGGGAGTTGACCCCTGAGAGGCAATGACAGGAGCTGACCCTTGGGAGGTAGCTTCAAGGATCGTGCTGGTGTAAAACCAGCATGGGTAGCAGTTGTTGTCTATATGATTATTTTTGCCTCACGACACACTAACCCCATTCGGCCGAAGCTGCAGGTTTTTACACAAGTGACCGACCAGATTAGTAATAAATGAATCAATCATTTACATTCTGCACAAGTTTAACATGGATAGGGAATTTTAAACCCACCCATGCTGTAAAATAATTAACAACAAAACAACTTTCACACACAAGACAGTACCTTTAAACAATAATGCAACAAATACAAATACAAACTAACACAAAACATAAAGTACACACAGGGGCATGGAGTACCCTGTCACAAATGTGTTTATTTATGTATTTATTTATTTATTTAATTTTGTGTTTCCAAAGTATAGTTTGACACATTTGGAAATGAAGGGGTGGTAAAATCTTGTTCTGGTATATCATGTTCAGGTTGGCTTTGGTTTTCTAAAAATGTGAATGAACGGTTCTCAAGGCGATGGGGTTGACCTGATCTTGATGGGGTTGTATTTTGGTATTTTGAAACATAAAAATGAATATATGATGTACACAAAAGGTTTACATGATTAAAACTATTCTGCTGGATTTCTTTGCCTTCTCCCCCCCACCCCCACTCACACAGCGGGCTGTCAACTGGACCTCATCTTCACCAGGGAGTACTGTTCCAGACTGCTGCCCCTGCTCTACTCCCTTTCATTTTCTCTCTTTTCAACATCTCTGCTCTCTAGCTATTTCCCCTCTGCCTTCAAACAGGCCTGCATTACCCCCATCTTAAAAAAAAAACCTCCCTTGAACCCTCATCCTTCCAGAACTACCACCCTGTCTCCTGTCTCCTTTTCCTCTCCAAAACCCTTGAGTAATCAATACATCGCCAGTTCTCTGCTTTCCTGTCAACACATTTTCTGTTTTTTAATCTGGTTTTTGCTCAGCACTCCACTCCACTCACTCTCTATTCTCTGCCCATAATGCCCTAATTCTCCTCGACCTCTCTGCTGCCTTTGACACAGTCGACCACTCTATTCTTGTGTCCTCCCTTGCTGACCAGGGACTCTCCAGCACTGCTCTTTCCTGGTGCTCCCCCTACCTCTCCAATCGCACGTACCAGGTGTCCTCACATGGGTCACCCTCTGCCTCTTGCTCTCTTTCGACAGGTGTCCCCCAAGGCTCAGTCCTGGGACCCCTGCTGTTTTCTCTCTACACCAGCTCCCTGGGTCCCCTTATCTCCTCCCTTGGCTTCTCGTATAATTTCTATGGTAATAATGCCCAGATTATTCCCCCTCTGATTCCAACATTTCCTCCTGTATCTCTACCTGCCTCTCAGCCATCTCCTCCTGGATGCACTCACATCGTCTTAAACTCAACCTCTCCAAATCAACTCTCCTTTTCTTCCCCCCTTCCTCCCTCACCGCTGATCTCTCTATCTCTATTCCGCTTGAATCAACTGTGCTCGCTCCCTCCTCATCCACCAAGAGCCTTGGTGTCACCCTCGACTCTTCCCTCTCCTACTCTCACCACATCTCTACTCTGGCACGCTCCTATTGCTTCTTTCCTAGCAACATCTGCAGAATTCACCCCTTCCTCATTGACCGACTACTGCAACTCCCTCCTGGCCAGCCTCCCTGCCTCTGTTATCCGTCCGCTTCAGCTCATCCAAAACTCTGCTGCTCGCCTTGTCTTTTCCCTTCCTCGTTTCACCCAAGATACACCGCTGCTCCGCTCTCTGCACTGGCTGTTATACTCGTCTATCGCTGTCTAACCACAGAAAATTACGCATGAAATGTGATCCGCCATCAGATAAAACGGAGGATCACATTAAATAGGCAGATATTTTTTAACTGATTAACAGGTGGAAAGATTCAGCCGTTTCCACCGAAAAAGAAACCCCTTTCGAAAATAGGGCCCAAAATATATTAAGGACCCATACAAATTATTGTGTCATTCCCATTGCAAAAATATGACTTTGTACTGCCAAAATACTGTAAAATATGCCTGAATTGCAGTACTTTCCCTATATCAAGCTTCTGCTTAGCAACGTGGATTAATCTGGAACAATGTGATTCGCCCAGTTATTATGTCATGTGATTTGAATAAATGCTAATTTAGATCTAGTATCAAATTCTGGAACCTACATCAACAGTTTCAATCTACAATACCAAACACCTGAAAGGTGGAGCCTCTTTAAGTTGATGCAAAAACCTCAATAACGTAATGATATTTTGGGACAAAAATATAATAGTGGCAATTGACTTGAGTGCACTGTATTTTTCTTTTGATTTGATAAGGACCCGAGTGAATTTTAAAGGCAGTCTTCTTTGCTAAGTTGTTTTGTGAAGTCCTGTACATCCTCATTTGCTTTAGTGTTCCATAATTTCCAGGCTCTGGTTCTGATACTGGACCCTTCCTACTGTAGCTGATTTGTTTGGCCTGCTCAAACTCAAAACCAAGTAACTGATCATAAAGACTACAGATGAATTGTCTGCCAAAGTTATAAAACCACAAATTCGTATTGATATGGCAGTTAAGAAAATATGTTTTATGAAAGACAGGGAATCACTGTTTACTGGATAAGACAAAAATATAGCTTGTTAACATAAATCAAATTGTGCCACTTTGTGAAAATAATATATATATATATATCTATTATATAAATATATATATATATATATAGTATATATATCTATATATATATTTATCAAATATATGGGTCAGGTTTTCAAACTCATGTGGACGAACTTTGGTCCAAAAAGTACTAATAGATGATAATATTACTAATAAATTGACATATTTGACCAGATTTTTGTGAATTATAAAGTGAATATACTATACAATATGAAATATATTGACTATTAGTATTCACTTAAAGTTTTTAAATTTACAATTGCATTCAAAAATTAAATTTTTAAATGAAAATGTAAATTTTGTCAATTTCAATGAAATGGTCACCCAAAGCAAGGGGATTTCAGTCTGAAGCCCAAGTCAGTTAAAAGTCTAAAATGTGCATAACACAGTGTTAGAACACTGGCCTAAGTATAAAAGTGTCTTTGTTAGATGTTCTCTGAATTAACTAGCATGTTACCTAATTAACCTTTTGTCACCAATTATTGTTAACAGGTGAGGGTCCATGATTACTATAAACATAAGTAGCATTGGCACAAGTTTGTCATTCCTGAATGTAAGGGAACAGAAAATGACAAAATACGCTCAGTTAAGCAAAGAAAAAAGACTTTAAGAATTACTTTTTTACTTAATTACTTTAAGAAATGAAGGTCAATCTTTAAGACAAATCGCAAGAACTTTGCAAGTGTCTCTAACTGCTGTGGTCAAGACCATCAAATAATTTGAAGAAACTGGCACTCCTGAGGACCAAACAAGGTCAGGCAGGCGAAGGGTCTCCTCAGAATCAGAGAACAAGTTCGAGTCACAAGTCTGCGAAACCGGCGATTAACTGCCATTGAAATACAAGCTCAGCTAAATGCTACTAGAAGTACAGATGTTTCAACATCAACTGTTCAGAGAAGATTGCGTGAAGCTGGCCTAACTGGAGGAATTGCTGCAAAGAAACCATTGTTAAGAGGGCAGAATAAGAGGAAGAGACTTGCCTGGGCCAAAAAACAGAAACTGGACGTTTGAGGAGTGGAAGTCGGTCTTATGGACCGATTAGTCATAATTTGAAATATTTGGGTCCAACCGCCGAGTATTTGTAAGACGCAGAGAGGGTGAGCTCATGAGTTCTGCATGTGTGGTTCCTACTGTCAGGCATGGAGGAGGCAGTGTTATGGTCTGGGGTTGCTTTGCTGGTGACAGAGTTGGTGATCTTTACCAAGTCTATGACAAGCACAACCAGCATGGCTATCATAGCATACTTCAGAGGCATGCCATTCCATCAGGATTACGGGTAGTTGGGCAATCCTTCATTCTTCAGCAAGATAATGACCCTAAACACACCTCAAAGTTGTGCAAGAACTATCTGACGAAGAAGGAAAGTGAAGGACGAACTGGACAGAAGAGTCAAAGCAAAGCTACCCACAAGTGCCCTACATCCCTGGGAATTGCTGCAGAAGAGCTGGGAAGACATGTCGGGTGATTTCCTGCTGAAACTTGTTAACCGAATGCCTCGTGTTAGTGAGGCTGTTATTAAGGCAAAGGGTGGTTATTTTGGTAGTTATCCAAGATTTAAGACAATTTTCAATTTTCTTGAACATTGCTTTGATACTCCTTATGTTTTGTTTTGTATATTGTAACATGTGTTTTCATTTTCAAGTATTTACAGAAACGTATACAACGTAAAATATTGTCAATTATGAAAAAAACCCAGTTTCCAGCAAGTGTACTCAAACTTTTGACTGGTACTGTGTGTGTGTGTGTGTGTGTGTGTGTGTGTGTGTGTGTGTGTGTGTGTGTGTGTATATTTGCCCTTCTACTAAATGTTACAGTGGGAAAAGCTTTGTAAATATTTACTGGGAAATGGGGAGACAGTGTGGATATGCTTGGGACTGAGGTAAGAAGAAGATATCTGTGTGAAAATGAATGCAGACAAAGCTAGCTTTCAGAGACACTCAATAATGTAAGCAAGTTCAATGAGAGGAGCCAATCTTTACAAGCAAGCGCCGTTAAAAAAACCTGATACTCTTCCCTCTGGGTAAGGCAGGCAGCACAGTATCGCTGGCACTTTCCTTTTTATTTCTGTACAGTGTGGCTTTAACTTTCTCTTTCTCTCTTTTTTATATCAAGGTTCATCCTTGCAACAGTGATAAGGAATGTAGTGTTGGGGGCTATTGCCATAGTCCTAACCAAGGTCCTTCCAGATGCCTGGCTTGCAGAAGGAAGAAGAAGCGTTGCCATAGAGACGGCATGTGCTGCCCTGGAAACCGCTGCAGCAATGGTATTTACTCCTTCAAATACATTAGTTCTGTGTTTCTGAAAATTATTTGTTTTTCTGAATGGATATTATACTTTAAATGATGTAGCATGTTTGGTATATTGATGTACAGAAAGAGTTTCATTCACAAGACCTTTAACATAAGTTAGACAGTTTTTGGAATATATAACTGTTCCTATGAAAAAAGCACATTTTTTTCTTTATCCAAGACCAATATATTGATGCATGCTAAATACCCCATCCTTTTGTTTTAAATTGGGAACATACTTTGATTAATATGGGGAGTATATTATTGCAACCACATCTGCAGTCATTATTTTTATTTTACTATTGTATAAAACTGGCTCAACATTGCTATTATGGAAAAGTATATTTATTAGGTATAACACCAATTCAAAAATTTTCCACAAATGGCAGCAATATGCTTTACTAGTTATATCCTTGCTCACATTTAGAAGTTTAAGCATTTGTTTGCAGTGTTTCCATATGTATCGTTAACTGAGGAGTTCCAGCTGTTTCAATCCACCACTCACACTGATGATGTTCCTGGTCTGTCTTCCTGCACTTCCATCAGTCTGTCCAAATAGCTAATCAAAGTCAGCCTGTAAGAAGCTGAAAAAACAAATATTGGCGAGTCCTTATAAACATTTGGATACATGGAAATATAATTTGTAAACCAAATTGAACTTGTAGTTCTAAAGCTGCAAAGGATTCCCTTAAGCAATGCTATTATCTGAAGGTTTTCCACAAACAAGGTAGGCAAAATGACAGTAAAAAAAATTAATGCTTACACAAATCCAACAAACGAAAGGGGATCAAAATGATTCATAGGCTAGCCTTAGAACTATAGAGACTCAAGTTTATGGACACATGAGTTTGACGTTTGTTAAGATGTAATATTCTAGGACATGACCTATTTGTTCATACTTTCTCTTTAGGTATCTGTATTGCTGTATCTGAGAGCATTCTTAATGGACATATCCCAGCGATTGAAGGGCACGACAAGAACAATAGACAGCTGTCTACCAGTGACTTGGGATGGCAGAACCTTGGGAAAACACAGTCCAAACTACCGAATGTAAAAGGTTGGTGTCTCAGACATTTTAAAGGACATTAGTTTGTATTATACATGAGTACTTGATTAGCTCATAATCATTTTACTTTCCAAGTTTTTTTCTTCACTTGACCTTCTTGGAAATTACCAAAGCTGAATCATTATCTCCAGTTAGTCACTGTTATTAACAGCATATTTTACAACTGACGCCAACCCTCATCCGTCAACCATCATGTTACAGTTATGTCAGCACCCCTCTAGCAGAGATCACTGCATGGGGTGCAGACAAAACCAATTCAGACTGCAGCACCCGTTTAAAGAATCCACCAGCAAATGGTATTTTCTATTGTAGCCATAAACTGCACACCCGTTGGGATTTATATATACACACACACACACACACACACACACACACACACACACACACACACACACACACACACACACACACAGACGGATAATTTTAATGGTTTAGTAACAGTCATACTGCACACTTAGTCAGTCTAAACAAACATCATTTTGTTAAAATATCCTGGGCCTCCTGAGCATGAGACAATCTTCTGGCACAGGAAGCAAAAATTCAGTTTAATTCCACAGAAAAAAATTAGCAAGACTGATTAAGTTCTTCAATAAATATTTTCCTTACTAATTATAACGTTTGAAGGAATAATATAAACCGTCTGACAGGAATAGTACGTTCCGCTTAACTGAATTATAATTTGCTAAAACCTGACTAAGCAAACATCACTCAGACATTCATGTGCTAAGAATCCAGCAGTGAGTTTCTGTAGGCAATGCACAAAGTTATCAGATCAATCATGCTAGCACTGTCTAATCAGATATTTCAACGGTCACATGAGTTTAATAATATTGATATTAAAGCACAGATAATTGCCAGACAGAAATGTCAGGATTATCCAAACATTACCCCAAACTTGTCAATTTCCTCAATTCATTGTGGTGGAAATGAGTTATGATCTGTATTCTGAAGAATACACATACAAGCTCATTTGCAGTGACCAAACAATGCAAAGCTGCTGTCAAGACTTCCGCAACAGATAAGAGAGATATTCTTCTTGGAACGCAATGAAAGCAGGAACATATGAGATTGTTAAAAGTGAGATAACAAATAAAAACACAGCATACCAACCCATGTAGCCATCACAAAGAGAGAGAGAAAAAAAGAGTGAGTTTGGCATGAGTTTATTATGGGTTTCTATTGCTGATTACATTTAGATATGAAACAGATACACAGATATAGAAATCTGATATTTCCGCATGACTAGAGTGTACACTCTTTTCCAAGAAGAACTTATAAAATGAATAAAGCAACATGAGAGCTCCACTTGCATTCTAGAAAACATAAGTCTCTCAGAACTTATTACTTATGCAAGGTAAAGTATGGTCACTGTTTTTCTGCTGAAGAAGATAACAAGAACTAAGTTCACCTCCCTACAAAGCACATGGACTGAACTTTTACCTCCTTTTTCTTCAACACCAGCTGTTCCAGTCTTAATTGATTATACATATCTTGACTTATAGATGCAATATTTTAACACATTTTTGTTGTTTGTTTTTTTTTGCCCCCTGAAGGTCACGAAGGCGATTCCTGTCTCCGTTCTTCTGACTGTGTGGAAGGCTTCTGCTGTGCCCGCCATTTCTGGACCAAAATCTGTAAGCCAGTCCTTCACCAGGGGGAGGTGTGCACAAAACAGCGGAAAAAGGGTTCTCACGGCCTGGAGATCTTCCAGCGCTGCGACTGTGCAAGAGGACTTTCTTGTAAAATCTGGAAGGATGCCACTTCCTCTTCAAAATCCAGACTCCATGTTTGTCAGAAGATATAAAGGAGGATAGCTCACGCTTTCATAACTGTGAAATTTAAGTATTTAAAATAATGAGACATGGATGGGTTTTCCTGTGGCTGTCTGCGCGCCATATAATGTTCCTGAAATGCACGAATGATGGGTGTTGGATTGCAGAAGTGTTGGTCGATAGACAATCCACCTTGTGGCTTCTGAAATGTAAATAATGTTATCTCATATTGGTGCCATTTTGAAGCCACAGAAACAGTTTTTCTTGCCAAATGATCTGCAATGAGGCTATTTATCTGTCTGAATCCAAGCTGTAGCTTGTTTTTTTTTACTTGTGTTGACAAGATTCTGCTTTGCAACAGAGACACAAAATGTTATTACATAATCAAGACATTTCAGACTTAATTAAAATGGGCAAGGAAAACTGACTGGTACTTTAATTCAGTCTCCCCTCTTTCGTAGGTGAAAGTAGCGGTTTGCCTTTATTTTGAAAAAAAGAAAGAGCTACTAACTAGCAATTAATGGGAGTTAAAACATGATTTAGATAATTGTGATTATTGTGATAATTTTTTGCTTAAGATCAATAACTGCAAATGTCATTATATTCCAACCATAGTATTAATAGCTGAGCTAATCTGCTGATTTCTCATTTCTGTTTTCAGTCAATCAAAAGCTTGTTGTTTGGAATATAAATTCTATATCAGATCGGTTTCATTACAGATAGCATACTTTAGTGCTGTGGACCTCTTTTAAAATGTATTTTCTTCATGTGCACATGGTTCCCATACTATATTTTTCTATTAGACTGTATTTTCATGCTCAGGTATGCAGTTTGTAATTTAACTCATGGTTTTAACCTACTTTAACAATTTGTGGCTAACGATCACTCCCCTTTTAAATGTAAATGTTTTTGGAAGGATCTCTCTGGCATTATTCATTCTTTAGAATTAAAGATTGCTTTCAAAAGGCATTGTTTTGTATTCTATGGTAAAATACAAAGATTCTGGGGTTCATGACTTTATATCATTAACAGTATTTCATTTTCTTTCTTATTCTATAGTTCATGACTTTCTTGATTATAAAACTGAAAGCAATACACTTTTTAATGTAAATAAAATGTCCACTATTGCCAATGTATTTATGGATCAAGATTATATCGTGTACAGTTTTGCACTTGTGTTTTATCTTATGAAGGAGAGGTATTTTGTGTTTAAGAATATGTTCTTTGTGGTTAGCATCTAAAGTACAAGCAGTACTGACAGAAACTTTTAAAATGGCATAAATACATTAGATAATAATGACCTTAAGTCTTTTGCTGCGTACATAACTTTCCTCAGATAATAACTACATCAGAGCTAAATGTAATCATGCTAAAACAAACACAAAAACATATTAAAGCACATTACGAATTATATGTGATGGACATATTTCCTCAGTATGGTTTACAGGAATTTGTTGCTATTGGTTCTTATGTGGGATTCATGCTGTTAGTGTTGTAATCTGTATATAGAAACTTGAAACACTGTTGCTGATGCTTTTGGTGTAATCAGCAGTTGGCTATTTAGAGCTGTTAATATTTAGTTGTTTTTATTGTTGTGTATTTGCTTCTTTTATGTATGAATAAAAGTGTTTGTATTTTGTATGCCTGTTGTTACTTTTACTGTTGTGTTACATGTTGTAATAAGCTTATAATGAAGATATTTATAAACATTGACAGCAACACAGTGAGTAGGCAAAGGAAGTATCTTTTATACATAATAAAAGTGTAGAATTGTTGACCAAAAGTGTTGCTACTTTTTACATTTCAACAATAACACATTCATTTTTCAACCAGGAGTCTACACTTTACCGGGGATTCTAACAAGTATACATAAATTAAACTGCAATCAAAAGTTTAGTTTTGATTGGCAAATTAATCTGTCAATCACATTTAGGTAGACACCGCACCTGAACCAACAGGTAGTTCAACGAATTAAAACTGTAAATAATGAGAGGCATAACTGTAACTATGGTTGAATAGGAATTCCCTTGTGAAAAAAAAAACAACAACATATAAATACAATTTTTTTAACTATGTTAAGTGATGACATTCTGTTACATATGATTTTAATGAAAAAATACTTTTCACTGATCAAAGAACTGTGTTTATTTTCAAAATCCCTGCCCACACTGAGGGAGGTGGCGCGATGCTAGAGTAGAATTGACAGGAACTGAATTGAGTGCGTCACGGAATTCCTTGCAAATTAATAAAAACAATCATGGTCAATTCAAAGAAAATTATATATTATTTAATTATTTATTATTATTTATTTTTTTAAAGGGGAGTTAAAAATGGTAGCTTTTTGCATTACTCGAGGAGGATATACTGTACATCTGGGGTCTCCAGCCCTGGTCCTGGAGAGCCCCTTCCAGCAGTTTTTATAGGTGTCTTTACATCATCAGTGGCTAAAGATCTGGAACACCTGTTAATCTTGACTAATTAAGCCAATAATTAGTTAAATTAAATAACAGAGATTGGTTGAAATGAAAACCAGCAGCCACAGTAGCTCTACAGGACCAGGTTTAGAGACCCCTGCTGTACATGGTACATTCAGTGTCAGTCAAGAGGTTAATACCAAGGAATTTGACAATATTGGTCAGGTTTCCATGCAGCTTATAAAGTCATCACTCTATCTCTCCACAGTCATTATTTATGTGACGTAGCAACACATTCAATGCAAATTCCACATTATAGGAAGTGCGCATCTAAAACATTGTACAACTTTAAGTGGTGGGTTTATTGCCTTCTCACTCTAAAAAGCCGTAGAATTGACCAAAAACATGTTTTTTTTTTTTTTTTTTTTTTTTGCATGGAAACATGTCCAGAATTCGTACATTATGCTTACAAGACTTCAGCACTGAAAATCACGTTTGTGACTTAACCTTGCACAATTATTCTATTACACATAAAGGCTGTGCAAGCAATACTTTACATTGAAATGCTTCTTTGACCAAATAGGGGTAAAAAAAAAAAAAAAAATGATGTGCATGGTGAGCTTTGAGCACCTCCAGTCGTAGCGCTTGAGTGACCACCACCTGCCACCTCACCTCTTATGTTACCGGTTCCTTCCATTGCTACTGGAGCACGCCCTCTTTCACTGCCAGGCCCATTATCTGCGCCCACAGCCCTCGTGTTTTAGCCCATTGTCGAGCTACCTCCTCACAAGGTGGCCTCTGCTGGTCCTATGTCTGGGTTCTCCTCTTGACGCAGCCGCCACTTTTGACTGGATAATTTTATATCATTAACCTAAAGTTCTGTTTGTAGACTATAAAGATCAGATTTACTGAAGCTACTGTTCTGTAAGAAGCCTTTTATATTATATACGTACAGTAAGTGCGTATATATCTTTTGGATGAGACATTGACTACAGCAGCAGTCGCATAGTTTACTTCTAATCTCTATCGCTTTGGATAAAAGCACCTGCTAAATCACTAAATTATAACAATAATAATAATAATAATAATAATAATAATAATAATAATAATAATAATAATAATAATAATAATAATAATAATAATAATAATAAATATATATGCAGTCAAAAATTATTCTTATGGAATGTTAGGTTTATTTTGTGGCCTGATGCAGGCTGCCTGCAGTGCTTTAACACATCCTAATAAGTTAATGCAATCACAGCTTAAGTAATTGCGCCAGGCAAAAGAATTTACAAATACCTTCCAATTTTCTGGCTAAATGAAAGCCACATGGAAACACACACAATCCGAAAGAACAACCAAAACAGAGTGAGAAAAAGGTGAGACTTATTTAACTTTTTCCATGGAAATTGCCCATTGTCATTTATCCTGCCGTAGATATGGCGGCACACATCAAGATATGACAATAGCCCGTACTCTAAATTCTTTTAAGGCTCTACCAAAACACATTTATTTTAACTGCTTTTTACTATAACTGCTAATTATGAAAATATCTCTCTGGTGTTTCTTGTGGTATTGCATTGGCACATTTTAAGGTAATGACACATCAGTCCAGGTAACCATTAATGTTTAAGAAGTACTGCAAAATTCAAATTAGGATTACACGCTGCATAAGATATCCATTGTTTTACTAATGAGATCATTATGTACTAAGTAGTCATGCTTGTCACATTCTATGTCACTAAATGCCACTAAGTTAAATTGGTATGTTATTATTATCAACTACTTAGCATCAAGTTAAGTGTTAAGATGCTAATCTATTAACTGTCTCCACACATAAAGACCAAAATTAAATGATATAATATACTGATTATATTAATATAATTATATATATATATATATCTATATATATATATATATATATATATATATATATATATATATTCCATTTTAACTGAAAACAAATATAACTTTATGTGCAAAAGCAACAAGGTTCTAAAAATAAAAGTGACACTAGTTTTGTTCAAAATATATTCTAAATTGAAAGTTGTTGATGTTTTCATTTCAGGGCCCTATTCTAAAGCACGTCAAAGGCAACTAGGCACATTTCTGGAAGGAATAAAAATATACACACCTAAGAAACTTAGCAATTATACAAATAACATTAAGACATGATTAGATTTCAATTGACATTTTAATACGAGTGTTTGTACTTGGCTAAAATTGTCATTGGAGGGCTGAATCAAGTTATGACTGTACACACAGCAATGCAGAAAAATTACAACAATGTGTTTATGTGCTTAATTACACATGGAAAGTTTTTAAAAACACTCTCTAATTCCTTACCAAGACTATAGGCTAGTTCAGTTGACTTCCTCCGTTTACAGATTTATGTAAAGAAACCAGGCATATATATATATGTATATATATAAAACGTTGGGCAGCTGGCTCTTTGAGCTAATATATATATATATAGACACACACACATGCACACACACACACACTGGCACAGCAAGTCATCACAAGTAATTAAGACTGGAATGTTATTTCTGGGAACTAATTTAGCACATCAAACACTAATCAAACGTTATACAATGAAACTTGGCAGAAAGCAACAGCAACAGTAGACCAAGAAAAAGTCTGATTTGGCTGACTGTGTTCAAGGAGAAAAAGAGACCATGTTTGATTGATTAAAGCCTTATTTATATTTCTTAGGAAGGTGACTAGAGATAGGGTTCCAATCAAAGGTTTTCTTTCTTCTACACCAGATCACATACCGCATCCATTTCCGAAAGATGGTTCTAATAATGGTTCTAACTGCACATATCTGCAGGCAAACAAAACCGTTCAAGTACCCACCGATGGAAGTCTAAAAGTGGGCAATTAATTACACTGTTCCACTGACTGGCAAAGATCAACTTACACAAATGACTAAATAAATTGGTTTTAAAATGCATAGCAAAATGGAAAACATGCAGGATATTAGTTTATTACAGGGAAATGAGGTCCCATAAATAGGGTTTGAGTAACTTGTTTTTTAAGTAACTACTACCATGTTTGCAAATTGAGCTGGAAAATGTAAAAAGAGAAAGCATATGTGATAAAGTATGCTCTCAACCCCCCTTTTTTAAAAAGTTTTTTTTACAGATTTTCTCCAGTTCGGTCAAATTCACCGACTTTACACTCACAGCCACAGCGAATATAAGCAAGAACTTAAATAGGAAAAAACTAAATAAAACTAAAAAAAATCCAAAACTACACACTGAAAAATATATTAGTCGCAGTCACTGCCACCTTAAATCCTTTGCTCTCACCCCAAGGAACTGAGCAGCATTGGGCAGGGAGTTTCCATGTGTGTTTTAATTTTACTCGAGACATTGTGCTCGAGCCTAATGAAAAATTGGGTCAGATATTTTTTACTCAAAAACCCTCTTTTCACCTGACACCATGCAAGTAAAGGAGAAAGGAGGAGGTTGATATGCAAAGCTTTCTCGTGCTTTTTTCTCAGACAGCTTGGGAAAATGTGGTTTCCATGCACAGAGAACAGATACGCGAGAGAATCTCACCTGGAAATCCATGGTTGTCAGGTGACATCTTGTTTGAGTGAAACTGTTTAAAGCACAGTGTTAAGCTCATGTAATAAAGCTTGATTTGTAAATGCCTCATGCCTGGTTGTTTAATAATGTGTTTTACTGCTCTTGCCCAAATTGTTTTTCAAATCTCCATTGTTGGGGTGGCATATCGTTAGTAGTGCACACTCTTTCAATTAATTTATCACATGACTTATTAAAGAAAAAAGAAAACAATTAACAAATAGGTATATAATAAAACTGTCCAACCCAGCAATTGCAGATCACCATGGCTGAAAACTGGCAGAGACAGAGGATTATAAAAATCTGTGCCAGACAACTTCCACATATGCTTTCAAGGCTGTCTGGATTGGGAGCAGTGGACGTTTTCACATGAAATGCTGGTTTCCATGTGAAAATGGGCGTAGATTTCCCTTGTTTTATGTCATGCTCACGAGTAAATGAGATACTTTATTCCTCTCTGTGGCTGTTATTTTCGGCCACAAACCTGATCCTCTCGAGCTTTTCTCCCAAACGTGCACACGCATCGCCACTTCACGTGTAAATAACCACACATGGAAACTCCCCTATTGTCATTTGGTTGTTTTAACACCACATTTATCCTCCCTTAGCTAAGGCAACACACAACATTCAGATTTCATCATCTCTACAGACTGTGACATTTACATTGCACCCTTAAAGTCAGACTGTTATAGCAAATATACATCAGCTGTGCTCGTAACTAATAACACTCAATCAGTCATTTAGTCTTCAACTACATGCATCCATAGGCGACGCCTATAAGAGGCTTGGAGAGGCTCAGCCTCCAAAGATCTAAATTATGTTCATATAGTTTATCATTTATTTTTAATTATGTCTCAATCCTAAAATGAGTGATGGAAAACTAACCATAGCTGTATAAACCTTTCTTTACAAATATGATATGTAGAATTCAGTGTCAGATAAATATATAAAGGGATCCCAGTACAAAAAGAAAGACACACTTTTATTACATCAAACATGTTTAACATAAATATATATGTATATATATATATATATATATATATATATATATATATATATATATATATATATATATATATATATATATATATATGCCTACATTTCAAATAAATGATAAGCAGTAAATGCTTCACAGTACTAAATTAATCCACTTGAACAGGATCTTCACAAATCTGATTTGGTATGCTGCAATCAGGTTCTTGTTTAGTCTCATCTTGTTTACCTGAAATTTCACCAACTCATTATTGTCAAAAAATATTTATAGGAAGAAAAAGCAATGACTTTACATTTGGTAAATACATTTATATAAACAATCATTATTTTGTGCAATATAAGGCTTTAATGTTCTTCGGTCAGCCAATATTACAGAATAAATTACTTTTTAAAGGTTTTTATTACAGGTACATTCCTGGTAAAAAGAACATAAAGAGCATATGATGTTTTTTATGGGGTAAGAAGTGCACGTTATGCAAGAGGTGTTACCCTAGTGGCTCAGCCATGTGTGTTCTACAACCAGTGTGAATCATCCAGAGGGTATGCATTGCAATCCAAAAATTACACTGAGGATACATGCACATTGCTCCAGAACATTTTATTACAAATGCAAAGTCTTTTCTGAAAAAGTAAAATGTTTCATATACTTAGCAATAGCTCATGTATTCAATCTAAACAACAATGGCTTACAATAGATCCAAAACAATTATAAATGTCTTGTGTTTTATGCTGCCTAATTACTTTTAATGCTATTTTGTAATATATAATTCATGGAGATTAAAAAAATCTAATGATGTCAGCCTAGCAGTTTGGTGTGTATTGGAATGTTGTGATGAAACAGCTGGAAGTTCTGTTTTTTTTTTTTTTTTTTTTTTTTTTTATTATTATTATTATTATTATTATTATTATAAATAAGTAAATAAACGTTATTAGACATTATCACTGTGGAATTTCTCAATCTTACGTAAAGCAACTCCTTTCAAACTCGTCTTTTAAACTATTTTTATAAGAACGTATTAAAATGCAAAAACTTTTTAAAATATCCTCATAAATATAAATTCAACCACATTTAAAAAAAAACCCCAAAAAACCAAAAAAACAATCACTTGGTTTGCCAAGTGTACAATTTGGGATTAAAGTCAAGTTTAACTGAAAAACATAAACAATAAGTACATTTGTCAACAATTGCTGGCAATTATTTAAAAAATAAAATAGGGTAATTGATTAAAGTGACTTTACTTTTCAGTCTCGATTTCCACATTTGGGATATGTAGTTAACATTCAGGAAAAGGGTAGACTTAGCCATAGGCAATTATCATAATTGGTTGCATGCTTCAATTTAGTCGAGTTTCTTTGAAACACACAAATTATATATATATATATAGATATATATATATATATATATATATATAACACACACACACACACACACACACACACACACACACACACAGTGGAACCATTTATCCACGCACTTTGGGGTACATAGGTCCACAGAAACTAATAATGTAGCCAAGTTAGCGTTTACTGGAGATGTGACAGTGTTACTCCTAGCAAAATCTTTCCAAAATGGGACACACCTCCAACCTCGTTTCCCTAGTTTTTTCTGTTACCAAATAAAAAAAAAAAAAAAAAAATTAAATTACTGCAAAAAAGCTACAAAATGTTTTACATTTCCGTAAAATATTCCCTTATTCGATAAGTCGGACAGTCTCCAGAGTTTCCTGTAAACATTTGGTGCAGGCACGCACCGTAAAAATTTTATAGTGATCCATAATAGGTGATTAATTCCATGCATTAATATTACAGTGCCAAGAAAAAGTTTGTGAACCCCAATGATAATTATGGAAATTCCATAGTTTTACCATGATAGCCTTCTTAAATCACAATATCCAATAGGGCTTATATTAACCAATTCCATGTCTTTTGAAACAAAATGATGTATGAATTAGACAAACAATGAGTAATTAAGATTCAGGGTATGTGAAAAAGTAAGTCAACCCCTGGTTTTATCAGCTCAATTAAGGGGATAATTAGAATCAGGTGTTTAAATAATTAGGTAGATCTTCAGGGGTGAGTTTGGGAGGCCCCACCCTATATCAAGATCAGAAACTTTGTGAGTTTGGTCTTCACCATACAGGTGTGTGGAAACACGTCATGCCACGATCAAAAGAAATCTCTGAGGACCTCAGAAAAACAGTTATTGATGCTCATCAGTCTAGAAAGGGTTACAAAAACCATTTCTAAGGATTTGGGGTTCCACCAATCCACTGTCAGACAGATAGTCTACAAATGGAGAAAGTTCAAGACCACAGTCACTCTACTCAGGAGCGGTCGTCCTACCAAAATCTCACCAAAAAAACAAAACAGAAAATCATCAAGGAAGTCATAAAGAACCCCCGTGTAACATCCAAGGATCTGCAGGCCACACTTACCTTGGCTAATGTGAGTGTTCATGACTCAACTATTAGAAAAAGACTGAACAAGAATGGTGTTCATGGAAGGACAGACACATATATATATATATATATATATATATATATATATATATATATATATATATATATATATATATATATAAATCAGTATACAGCTGCTCTATTGTTTTCCTCCACAGGAACCATAACAATTGGATGATATAATATATTGTTTTTATTCTGGATTTAATTTAATTCAAAATTAAGCTATAAAAATGTCAAATATGTTAGTCCTTTTTTCAAATATTAGCCTCCAGCTAAAAATGTAATTGGTTACTTATTCAACTCAACCTCGTCTTTGGTGTAATATCCTTGTCTAACTAAAGTTAAACTAAATTAAATTAAACTAATTCTTTGGAGCATTTGTTACTGGAAATGAACATTTATTCCGTCATGACCCCAGGCATTAAAGAAAAACAATATTTAATAGTAGATGCCTTTAATTTTATGTACATATTTATTGATAAAGAAGGCCACACACCAAACTCTTGAGGGGACACCGTAAAAAAAAAAAAAAAAAAAAAAAAAAAAAAAAAAAAAAAAAAAAAGGTTAGAATAGCTCTGCTCTGTATATAAAAGTCAAGGTATCGTTAATCCCTGCCCACCTCCAAAAAAACTCCTGATTGTTGTCAGGTATGTAATAATCATCTGTTAATGATCATAAAAAGAGAACATGTTTGGTTTTGAATGAACTTGAGTAACACACCATCCATTATTTAATTCTT
Organism: Polyodon spathula; assembly: GCF_017654505.1. Lineage (NCBI taxonomy): Eukaryota > Metazoa > Chordata > Actinopteri > Acipenseriformes > Polyodontidae > Polyodon > Polyodon spathula. The sequence continues at coordinate 70,110,080 of NC_054534.1, forward strand.
CTTCATCTTCTTAAACCTTAGGAACAAAGGCCATTGTACACATAATCTGTTCCATAATTTATCATCCATCATCTGGTTTTGTGTTGTGGATAAGCTGATTGCATACCAGGGGACTAGATTCTCCAAGCTTTGTAATCAGAAATCAGAAATCCAGTCAGAATGCAAAAAAAAAAAAAATTAAAAAAATACAATTACCAAACCAGAAACAAATAACTAGTGCAAGTAATCTTAAAGAGCAGCGTGTTGTGGCCATTAAATATCTGGGTAATATTCTTGTTGTTTGGATTCATTTGTATAATTTTCTGTTTCACTCTGATGTATTAACTGTACCTAAAATTATTGTGAGAGCCCTATCCGCAGGCGGTGCGTGAGTCTTTTGTTTGGGGAGGCTAGTATTTCCACACTTTTCCATCGGCATATATTGTACAGTAAGATACACACACATTATATATATATATATGACGTGGATTTTTTTTTTTTTATTACTGTGTTACTAGCGAGTCTGTATACTAACTTTCATTCATTGTGTTGAGTTTGAAAAATAGACTGAGGAACACAAATAAGCTAAAAACCGGATTCATTCTCCTGTGTCTTTTTGAGAACTTATATAATATATAGCCAAAAACAGACCTCGAAACCACTCAGGTGCTACATATATGTTTGACTTTTATTTTTTTTTTTCCAACATAAGGTTGCCAAAATAAATAAAGCTTAACATAGCACTAGCTTGTGCTTTAAACTGTGTCATGCCCATTTAAGCACATTAGAACAACAGTTTTTTTTTAAATTCTTTTAAATCCGTTAACCTGTTCTGCAGTCCTACAGTACCTATTCCAATTTCAAACACCATTTCCATCACTTTACGTTAATTTAAATCAATTATTAATACTGACTATTAAGCTTCTAAACACGCACTTACTATCGTATGTAATCAAAAGGGCATTCAATGTATTTCATAAGGTATATTTTAAAAAAATAAAAATAAATAAATAACTGCACTCTTACCATAAAGAATGGACGTTAAACCAGCAAAGCATGTCTCCTCGAATGACATTGAAATACAACTAAATCCTCTATTTTGAACCCTGGTTATACTGCAACAGGACCATTATAGCCTTGTTTACCTGTGTATCTGCTGGGGATGCCTGCATGCTGGGCACCATTGGGCAGGGGCACTGCATGTACCGAACCCCAAAGTGCTCCCTAGAGACCTACCAGGAGGCTGGTTGGGTCAAGGGGAAGGTGTATTGCATAAGGATAGCTATTTACAGAATGCGTGTGTGTGTGTGTGTGTGTGTGTGTGCTAACTGCTAACATAGTCCTGGAGAAATGGTGAACACAGAACATACCATCTGTGACAGTGAGACCATCCCTCCCAATAAACATCCTTGTCTGTATTCTGTTGCTCATCTAGTATGCTGATACAAGGGCGCTGGAACTAGGTGTGCTGGGGGTGCGGGAGCACCCCCTTGGCTTAGCATGGCTTCCATCATATACAGGGGTTACAGTTTTGTTCAATGGCTTTCAGCACCCCCACTTTAAATCGTTCCAGTGCCACTGTGCATTTCTGTCATGCATCTATCACATGGGTGTCCTTTTCTTTGCAGTGCTCACACCCCCCCCTCGCTGTGTTACAGTCAGCACTCCAGTGCCAGATTTATATTGTGTCTTATAATGTGCAGTTACACAGCTCTTCCTCCCGTTTCACCTGATGAAAATGCAGCCAAAACAAAGCAATCGAGACAAGCTAGGGTAATGTAACAGTTAATCATTAAACAGTTTTAGATACTGTGGTGTACTTTTTTTTTTTTTTTTTGTAATCTGTGATCTTTAGTTGCTTTTGTGCATTGTCATTTGCAAGTGAACTGAAACATTAGGGCCTTATCGAGCACTACATTCTGCAGTTTTGAAGACTGAATTACAGTTAACATGTTGCCTCTAGTCTTTAAAGAATCATATCGTTCTGAATTAAAATACTACTGTTAAAAATATAGTACTGTACCAACAAAACCAATACAGTACATCTAAATGGAAGCCTACTTATTTTAAAACAGTCCTTTCAGATACTGTATGTATTTTTGATATTGTCTGTTTTTCAGAGAACACAAAAAAGATACAAGGCTTGGATTGGGCCAAAATGAAATAAACAGATATGCGTCACATGCATTTAATGATCGAATATGTGGGTGCTGACTGTAGTATGAATCACATTTTTTTTTCACCTTCTAATCTGTTAAAAAATATCCTCCTGTTTTCTAAAGCAATTTGTGCATCATTTTCTGTGGTTTTGAGGACCTTTAAATATTTAAGTAATGAGCATTTAATCTGTGTAATCTGGCAAAAAAACTGGTTCCGGTTCAAATGTGTTAGCAAAACAAGAAAAAACGAGTCGAAACGCAAATACAAACATATTTTATTATTCTTTCTTATTATTTTTGTATATACACTGTTAAGACAATCTATAAAGTTGCAGGACAATACAACAGTGTTATCTTAACAGAGTGTTTGTAGTAAATGTAAATTGTCACAAAACATAAATATACAGTCAAACCTGTATTAAGAGACCACTCAAGGGACAGTCTAATAGTGTTCTCTTAAAACAGGTGGTCTCTTAAAAGAGGGCCCATAACTTATGAATGTTCTATTTGTCTCTGACATGCTTTTCTGTAATTATGTATGTCTTACATACACTGTAAAAGCCAGCAGATGTAATATGAACAAAAGGAAGTATGTAATTTAATAACATTCATTTAGATAATGCATTTACAAAACAAATTATTTTGTGAAAGTAATGAATGCTTGCCTCAGGTCACACAAAATATTTTAAATCATTTGCACATTTTAATGCATGTGTCTTACCATATCTTTTCTTATAACAATAGCCCTGTGTAAGGGTGCTTAATACAGTTTGTTGCTGTGTAAGAGAATTGTGGTCGGTGGTGGTGTTAGACAGGTGGGCTATAAAGATGGTCACATGAGCAGGTTTGACTGTTTATATATATATATATATATATATATATATATATATATATATATATATATATATATATATATATATATATAAATAAATAAATAAATACCTTCCAGGGGTGAAACCATGCAAAGGAAAAAAGACAGCAGCTCGCATCAACAAACTCCAGATCCATAGCAGATGTTAATAAAACAAACTATTCTTGCATTATTAGATTAGAACAGTATTTTACGAACGCGTTTCGACAAACACATGTCTGCATCAGTAAATGGTAAAAAGGTGCATCTCAGGCATTTTATACTTACCACACCTGACAACAATGGTAAATCATTAGTAATTAGACACATGGTTTTAGTGAGTTTACTCAAATATTCAATGAGCAGAATTTAAAGTATGTAACATAATAGAACTATATCCTTTATTTTACATCTTATCTTATTCTACAATTAGGTCACATCTTCATTCAATATGTTAGATTTACAGTTCATTTACAAATATATAATTTAATATGAATGTGGTTACAATCAATAGAACACACTTAATAAACAATCATCGAAATACAACAGAGTAATATTGTCAGTTAATCACATATATAACATTTAAATATTACTATAGGTTAAACCCTTGGTTTTATAGATATCGACTAACTCGTCTTTTTTTCACTCCATCTTTGTTTAAATTCATCTAGTTCACTCATTTAAAATGTAATATTATATATAGTTTTCACAGATTACATAAACAACATATAACAAAATTAACCACATCTGTATTGTACTGTATATGACCATTACATATTGAAAAGAACAAGGCAATGTTGCAATGTTAAACACATTTGGTAAAGTAAGTATCCACACATTACAGGTATTAAAATGGACCAATTAACAATTTTAAATGAGAGGACACAGATTCCCATTGGTTTCATTGTCTGTAGAGTAAATCTCCTGTGCGCCTCTCTTTGCAAAAGAATGTTGACCAGTTTCAAGAACGAATGGATTAATCAATCAGAATATAACTTTCTAAAGGAAGATTATCCAGTTTGTAAAGATCTGGTGAACCCTCCGGGAAGACCGATTGTATCAGGAATTGGCTTTGTAATTTAACCTTTATTTCAATATATTGATTTTTTTTTTTAATTAAAACCGTATTTTTATAAATTGTCTTGACATCTTTTAGATACATAATGATGTACTGAACTGTAGTAACAAAGTAAAAATTGAATCTGATCATATCCTCGCATCGCTAGACGTAACTAGTCGGTATATCAACATCCCACACACAGGTGGAATTAATATTGTTACTTTTTATCTAAACTAAAAATGCTCCTCCTTCAGACTTTATTATAGAAGTATTGGACTTATGTTAAAACTCGAATTATTTTGTTTTTGATGGTCAATATTTCTTACAAACAAGAGGTACAGTAATGGAAGCAACATTCGCCCCAAGTTATGCTAACCTGTATATGGGATGTTGGGAAGAAAATATTATTTTTAGTGATGAACTTAACAAACGTGGCTACCTAAAAATCCTCTTAATGGTAATTATAAATGTGGTCACTGTGTACGTTGTTAGTATGGGTATATAAACCTGGTAGTGTGCAAGCCGTGGCCGGCATCAGAGGGGTGCAAGAGGTGCTACTGCATCTGAGCCTAGCCTTACTCGTTTTGTGAGACCGAACAGAACAACCTGATTTGGCAAAACCGTTCCACCTTCCTGCTGTGGAACATGTTGTTCGGTGGAATGGCCCGGTCTGCATACGGTGAAACATGGTGAAGCCCCGCAGGTACAACTATGGACAAAAGTTTAGCATCACCTCTGTTTTCTTTTTGTTGGATTGAGACAATTTAAAAAGAAAAAAAGGTTAACATCATTTTGATGTTTTATTTAACCTCATATAATCAAAAAAACTATAGAACTGTCACCACTGAGCGGTGGCTCACTAACTTTCCGAACTGTACTACGCCACCTGGTGGCAATTATAACATGGAGGTAAGCACCTTTTCTTACTCCCTTCACTTTGTATACTAATGCTTTCTAATTTCTTTTTACACAGGTTATTTGATCTAGATCCACACCGTCAGACACCATCCCCTCTCCCTTTGATGATTTAATGATCTTATTAAAAAGATCATTAACTCAAAGGGAGAGGAGAATTGGGTGGCAGTGAACTGCACTTTAAAAGTAAAAATAAAACAAAACATAATGAGCAAAGCACTGGATTCAAAACAAAAATAAATAGAAATCAAAAATATATATTAAATAAAATAATCCACTTTTAGATTGCAGTCCCCAAAAATAACATCAGTATATTCAAAGAAACAAAAAAGAAAAAAAGGAAAATATGTATATTCAACAGTCCGGGGTGAAGATGTTGTCTGCATGTCATCCCAGGAACTGTAGGGGTTGAGCACTGGCCGGAAGTCCTGTACTGTCCAGCTTGACCCTTTAAGAACAGACTGACAATTAATTACAGTAGTCGGCCACTTACATTTGGTACGGGGATAATTAACACAGGGATAACCAATTTGTCACTCTGGTGACATTCCTTCCCACTTTCCTGTTGTTGTCCCTGGCACCACTACCCTAATCTTGGTATCGAGCAAGGAGCCTTCCTAGATTCTCCCGCTGAAGGCAACACAGGTACCATTCCTATCACCTCCGTTGCCTCTCTGGGCTCTTCAGAAGGGGGTTGGGAATGATCTGGCTCTGGGGGTGGTTCTGTATTCTGCCACAGGCAAGGTACCAGATACCCCCAACCAAAGTGCCAATATGGCATTTGGAGTGGGGGGACTTGTTGGGGTAGCTCTACTCTGAGAGGTTGACTAACCAGCTAAAATTTACATTCCCTAAGATTATTCAGCTGGATATTTTTCTCTGGACCGTCCCTACCTTGTGGCCGTATCCTATATACAGGCTTAGTTACATGTGCAGGCCCTATTACCATATAGGGGCTGGGATCCCAATGTGCTGTCACTTCTGCCCACCAGTGGAAATTGCACAATAAGACATATGCTCCCGGCAACAAGGGCACCTCCCGGGTCCGCCGGTTGTAAAAGCGATTGTCCTACATACATCCCTACTTCCATGTACGCCTGGCTCAATATTCAATGATGAGTGTTGACTGATTGGTACACTGTACCTTGCCTCCCCACAAGGGCCCCCATAGCCAAATCCAGGCAACCGGGCATGCCGGCTGAACATAACAAAGAATGAAGTGAGATTTATGCTACTATGTACCTTGTTGTTATAGGCATGAATTACTTCAGGTAAAATATTATTCCATCAGGGTTGTTGCTCTTCCTCCAAAGTACCTGAGGGACAACAGGGTCTGGTTGAACCTTTCACAGGTCCCGTTACCTTGCGGATGATAGAGACGTCCTGCTTTTAGTATACCTGTACAATTCATAGAGTTGGCGCATCGTGGCAGACTCAAATCCAACCTCATGGCTGGACAAGATCCTCTCATGACATCCAAAGGGCTGAATAAAGGTGAGCCACAATGCATGGGCTGTAGTTTGGACTGTCTGATCCCAAGTAGGCACTGCCCATGCAAATTTAGAAAACAGGTAAGTCATTACCTAATTATACTGATAGGTGTCTCTGTGGGACACCCTAATGACAAATAATCTATAGAGACTACCTCCATAGGTGCTGAACAAACTATCTGGCTAAGGCAGACTCTCACCTTCTGTCCTGCTTTACCTAAAATGCAACGAGGGCACTCAGCGATCCAAGCCTGGGATTCCTCCCTCATCTGTGGGCAAAAGAAGTGTCATCGCAGCATGGATACAGTCTTCTCTTAGCCTAGATGGCCAGCCTCTCAATGGTACTGTTCCCATACCATTCTGGTCTGGATCTGTGGAATGACAATCTGTAGAAGGCTCTCACCTGAGTTTGATTTCTGAAAGGTTCGCACTATCAATCCCTTCTTCACCCCCAGACATCTGCACTCCCAATGGAGCTGTTGTTCTTCAGCAGTGGCCGTCTTCCACTCCTCAGCACCCGGCAAGGCTTGCTTCTGCAAATTGTTGACACGTACTCTGTGGTCGGGTCCTGTTGTTTCCACTCCCTTCAATTGGTACTGCTCCATGCAGCAAAGGGGGGTTGCTTCAGGGGATTCCTGCTCAATGACTCTTGCCCGGACTGGAATGCTCTGCACCTCTGTCATTCCTGAGGAAGCCTAGAAAGCACATCAGCATTTCTATTGTTTAGCCATGGCTTATATTTAATGGTACAGTTGTAGCTATCCAACTGAACTACCCACCTCTGTTCGGCTGCACCTAACCTAGCCATACTTAGGTGCACTAAGGGATTGTTATCAGTGAAGATCCCCACTTCGGCTCCCCACAGATAATCTTTACATTTTTCCATGACGTTTAAACTTGAGCACCACCAGTTCGTTTAAAAGAACTGTAATTGCACTTGTTCCATTCTATGGGGTGCAGACTTCGACTAGCATTGGCTGTAACTCTTTTACACCCATCTACTCCACTGAAGCTGGTGTTGATATACAGGCGGAAAGGGCGTGCAAATGCCAAAAGAGAAGGTGAAATCAAAGCAGCCACTCTTCTACTTCTTTACACCACCCAGGCCAATAAAACCAAGCCCTGACCTTTTCTTTAAGTTTATTAATCCCTAAATGTCCTCTTATCATGGGTGGATGACTAGGACCTCTGGTACTAGGAACTTGGGGAGGACCACCAGCCCATAATTATCCAAATTGTTAGACACCACCGGTCGACTCACCTGAACCCCCAGCTGTATTGCCAACTAGCTCCAGACATGCCAATACCCTCTAAAAGTACGTCAGGACTCTTCATTTTCCATACCCTCACCTGCTGGACCTCCGGATCGGCTTCCTGTACTCGAGCCCAATCCCAGCTGGGCGTCTCTTCCTGTAGGGGCTCCCATTGGACCTACAAAACAGCCTGCTCCTCTTTCCCCACATGTACTGACCGATGGGATAAGGCATCCACATTCTGATGTATCCGGCCAGGCCGATAAATAATCTTGATGAATAATTTTTGATGAATAATCAAAAGCTGCCTGCTGAATAGGCACTCCCAGTCTACTGACAAACTGCTCACTGTGTCTTCCTGATGTGTTTGAATAATGAAAACCTTGTCAAAGCTAATGTATTTGGTCAGTGGTGTTGTGTTAAATGTGTTTTATCTCTCCAGCCAGCGGACCATCTGTCCCTCCAGCTGGCTGAAACCATGAAGCCACTGCAATGAGTTATGGTCTGTCTGCAATGTGAAGCGCCACCCTAAAAGATAGTACTGGAAACACTGTATAAAATTCACTACTACCAACAACTCCTTTTTAGTTGTGGCATAATTTCTTTCCTGCCAAGGCAATGCTTGGCTAGCATAGGCCAGCACGTTCTCGACCCCCTGACAGTTCTGGGAAAGCACAACACCATTCCCTGCATCACTAGAATCTATATTAAGAATAAAGGTCTCTGTAGGATCTGGAAGTGTCAAAATAGGGGCATTCAGCAGACACTCTTTCAACTTGATAAAGACCTCCTGGCATGGAGAGTCCCATTGAAACTTTTTTTTCTGTAAGGCGATGTAAAGGTTGGACAATGGCTGTAAAGTTTTCCACAAAACGTTGGTAATAGCAGCCAGCCTTACAAAGTTCCTCACCTCTGTTGTTTTTCTAGGCACCACAGAATCCTTAACCGCTAATATTTTTCCGGCTCAAATTGCCACCCCCTCCTTTGAATTCATATGTCCCAGGTAATGTACCTGTGTTGCAAAAAGCTGGCATTTAGCAGGTTTCACCTTCACAGTTGACTCCCCTCTAGTAGCTTCTGGTGTAGGTTGGACTATTGGGAATGCCTGTGTTTCATTTCTGCACTTCTTGTGTTAAACTAGTCAAAGCTTCCAAGGTTGGGGTCAGATTCTCTAGACACACTAACGGTAGCCACTAGCCTTTTACCCCCATCACTACCAACAGGGATCACCTCTTTCTCCATTTCCTTCAATAACTCCAATTCAGAAGTCAAATCAATTGCCTGATCCAACCCAAACGATTTAGCACTTTGAAGTTGTACATGCAGATCCCCACTTCCTGCACGCATAACAAAAAGGTCCTTAGCATGCATGTTTAACATATCAGGACCCATCCCAGAATAAGCTTTCAACAGCAAGCACCTTACCTTATTACCAAAATCTCTAGCCATCTCACCTGACTGCCTCTGACGCTTGGAACTGTAGCCGTTTCCACTCCTCGCTGGCCTGGGGGGTTAGATACCTCCCCAAATACAATTTAAAGTCAGAATAATTAGAATGCACGCTAGCAGTCAACCCACAAAGTATCTCATGTGCCTGCCCCGTTAACAACAAATTCATAAATTTAAATTTTAGTTTTTTACCCCAATTATTAATTTCTGCAACAAGCTCAAATTACTCAGACTAATATTGCCAGTTCCAAAAGTCTGCAGCATATCTACAAGCCGAGGTACCAAACCCACACCAGCACCAGGGGTTCCTTGACCCTGTGACCCATCGCCTTCCATTATCCTGTTTTAGGAAAAGTAAAGCTCTAGCATTAATCCGAGGAATCCCACCAGTATAACAAACCATGCTCTCCACTGGTTATGGTGCAAAGAGCAGGTGCATCAGTCTGAACTACAGAATCACTGGATTTAGTAAGGGTAAGTAAAACCAGTAGCATGCAAGCTGCCACCACAAGTTGTGCAAAACAAAGTGACCAGAGTGGGGTGGAAGGAATTAGGGACTCCAGAGAGGAGTAGTAAAATATTAAAGCCAGACTTTATTTAATCAATTAAAAAGAATAGTACACAGTCTGTGAGGGACAGCCTCAGGCACCCCAGCAGCACCAGACCCCAACCAAGAGAGTTTCCCACCCCAATGGGCTCAGTCAAAAGAAACTAAAACATAAAACAAATGAAATAGGAAAACAATACAAACAAACCTTCATAAAAGTGCCAGCCAGTGCAATTCAAGTTAGTACAGTCAAAATTAGGCAAGGGAGAGGAGGAGCCCTTTTCTTTTGCTTGGGTGAGTCAAGTTCAGAAAAAGTTATTTTTGCAATCGGGAGATGCAGCACCACTCATACTTACCGATTAAGCTACGATTTCTCACTGTAGATCGGGGATTGCAAGCTACACACACTACACGAGATATCTTGTCGCAGACTGCGCCTATTTTCATTGCAGAATCGTTCAATCAGAAAAGATTGGCGTGGGAGATTGACCGTCAAACGATCTTCATCAGAATAGCAAAGTCTAATGAATAATTTGAAGACTTTTAAACTAATAAATATTTTGTACTACAAGTGAGTGTTGCGCTTTTGACACAACAGACTACAATACAACTTTAATAGTAGGCTACTACAAGTTTGTTATAAGTTTAAATATCAACAACGTAATCTACATTCTCTCTGTTTCTCACAAACACAGACACACACCTCTCCTCCTTGTATTTTGAATACATTAGCAATACAAGCATACAGTAGGGGTTTGAAAGGGATATCGAATACGAGTGACTAGAAATTGATTGCCAGGAGAGCACACATTACCACACATAGTATCCGCTTCGGCGTTAACAAGTTTTAACAATTATTTCCTTACCAAGTACCCTCAATGAGCGATCATAATAGGAAATGTCACTTATGTCAAAGAGGGGCACAACCTTTCTCTTCGTCGCTATTGTTGCTAGCTTGTCCTTTCGTCAAGAAATCTGCACATAATGTGCATAATCGGCACATTTCACAAATTGCTTTCTTGGGGACTAAAGTTTTCTGACATGTTAGAAATTTGTCGGGATGTTGTAAAAGCTATTAACAGGGCATCGTTGACCCTCTTACATTTATCGACTATTTTGTCCCCAAAATTAGTCACCGACTCCTCAGCGATCAGCAAAAATCATACAAAAAAACATAAAGTTTTGCGGTTTCGGACACTGGACACTCCAATTTCTTACTTACATAATCATTTATTTCAGTGTTTATATATTTTTAAATGTAGTGACTTTTATTCTAGCATTTATCACTTACAAATGGGTGTTTTTTTTTTTTTTTTTTTTTTTTTAAATGCTTTGGAACTGCACACTATAGATTTAAAGTTGAATGTTTTGTGAAAATATTTGAAGTGACAAAACAGTGACTGCCGCAACTTTGAATTGTATTTCACCAGTCAATAAATATATGAACTGCACTTCTTTCTTGACTCCTTAGCGTGGCTGTGTCCTGTGCTGTACCTTTGAATTTTAAGCATGCCTAAATATAAACGTAATCTATCTACATAATCTTAACAAGGCTATAATTTCTCCCCTGAAAGACTAGGCAGAATCCAGGAAAGTGGTTCTGAACGTGTGGGTTGCTGTGCATAGTGAGACTGAAAGGATGATGCAGGTGCTCCAAACAAGGACAGACACAAAGTTATCGGTTCAAGTTTTAATTCTCCTTTATCACTTTCACCGCTCCAAAATAATAAAGCTGACTCTACCCAACAATGGGTATCACCAGCGCCAAAATGAGGGGTTGCAGTCCCGAAATAATAATACACAAACACATACACAACACAAACAGACACGTCTCTGGACAGTGCTCTTAGTGTAGGTGCGGTGTTGAAACAGTGATGCTGGTTAAGTGCAGGTGCGGTTAGTCCGGGTTAATCGCTGGCCCCAAGGCGGCAGCTCCCAGCTCCGTGCTTGATCAGTCTGCCAACAAAAAACACACACGGTTGCAAAACAAGAACACACTAAACTCTGTCTTTCCAAAATAGTCCTCGTTTCCTCCCATCAACCACAACAAAGGAAAAGATCACGGCGTCATGCCCCCCTAAAGTACCCATAGCCCCACCCCCTCCGATAGCTAGTTCAATCACGTCTCCTCCAATTCATGAATGAAACTTCGCTCACCATACTAGGGTGATGACTCCTGGTAACGTGACATCGTCCCTTTCCTGAATGGCCGGCTTCCGACTGCCCCCGGAATGAACTGCCCAACCATTCAGTAAAGGGCACGTAATTCCTGCTGTGCAGTGCTCTCACAGGTCAAGAGGGAGATTGTTTATTCAAATTCATCATAACACTACATGGTTTGCTTGATCTAAATGTTTTATGGTAAGCACATTGTAAACACTGTAGCAAAAAAATAAAAAAGTGTACACGTTGGCACAGTTAAATCAGTTACTTGAATTATAACAATAATTTGCCATTGCTTTGCAATTAATCTTTCCTTCACATGAATCCATAACTAATAATTAGGGCTTCTGTTTATTGGTTTTTATGAATTTCATTTTTTGATTATTTGAGCTATTTTCGAGTTTTGTGTATTTTTTTTTTTTTCAGGGCTTTCGCTTTATCTATACTGTATGAAATTATTGTTTTTCTGTTACTTTTAATTTTTTTTTTTTTTTTTCTGTCACAATATTAACTTGACAGTATGTGTAAACTTCAATAGTACGGTCTTTCCTTTCCTGTCCTCCACAACGAAATCTCACGGGTATATTCTTCTGGGTTTTCTCTGTGTTTAGGCATTTTTTTACATTGCGCCACAATTTGCAATTCTGTTTTAAATTCCATGAGAGTAAATACTATCGAACTGTAATATAGCTTTAAATCAAGCGAGCAAGAACAACCCTCCGCTTCAAGTAATTGTAATCTGATTTTAAATCTCGCAAGCATGTTACAATCCTCCAATAGAAATGTAGGAATTTGCTGCCACTCAGTAGTTGGGGTGGGTTTAAAATATTCAGAACAAATCAATGCAAGATACAAGTCAGAAAGAGGGACATTGCCAACTGCATTGGGGAAGGTTTTTTTTGTAGGTTACTGTATTTTATATAATTTTTTTCACCTTGGACGTAGTCAAATTAATGAATTGAGTAACCATTTCCAGTGCTTTGCAGTGTTTATTGGCTATGCACTGATTTCACTTTTTTTGTATCAGGGGTGTTTTTATCAGTTTTTAAATCAGTTAAAACTGAAAATCAGAAGCCCTAGTTATACTAACGTGTGTTAACAGCAAACGGTAGCCTCTTTTTTAAAGTTTCTTGCCAGTGTAAAATACAAATGTTCTTATTGTAGCGTAACCAGAAAATACAGCGTTTTCTTTCCCAATGTGTATTAAAGTGCTTTATGTACACATGTGCTTGTTAAAGTCAGTACATATAGGTAGTGCTTGAATTCGTTATATATGTAACACATGGATTTACCAGTGAGCAGGAGGATGATAGGAAATGCAGTTCTGAGAGATCCATGCGAGTATATGGGAAGCCAAAAATGATTTAAAAAGTTTGTCAAAAAAAAAAAATTAAAACACACACCTTACAAAAACATGTAACACAATAAAATAAAAAGGTCCTTATGTACATTAAGAATTGTTTATTTTCTTCTGTTTTTCACTATTAAGCCACAGGCAATTATACCCCCCCCCCCCCCCCCCCCCCCCCTTTTAGTGATAAACTTTTTACAGTACAGATAATTTACGATTACACACGAATTATAATATTAAAATGCCTATAAGTATTTTTGCCACCATAGGTGATTCTTACGATATGTTAAGGTTTTGGCTATAATTTAGCCAAGTACTGAACTATAATGCCACAACAGAAACTTCCAGTGTACATATGTACAATGGCTTCTCAAAGCGTTGGATGTAATCAGAAACCTCTGTCAATAAACTTGTCCAGGAGGGCAGAACAAATACATCCGTTAACACAGATGTTAGCAGATGCAAGTTGTCTGTGCTCCAGCATCAAAGGTATAAAGCTGCTCTAGAGTATTTCTAATATTTCTGCTAGGCTATGTAGCAGAGGCGGTCGTACATAACGCTTACATTATCTATAGAAACAATTGTGATGAAGCTTGCAAAAGACCGTTATCACTATTTATTGCTAAGTTATTGAATACATTGTGGGTGTAGGGATGGTGTAACGGGGTGGGTGGGGCTTAGTAGGGGGTTATGCCCCCTCACCCTCCAGTTCAGATCTCACATTGAGCTAAAAAAAAAAAAATCTATGACAATCACTAATAAATGTGAAGTTAAACATAAAAATCTAACTATAATACACATTATTTCTGGAACATTTCTAAGGTTATATGTATTTACAAATTAGTATCAGTAATACCACCTCATTAGCAACCCCCTTTGTGGGGTCCCCTTTTCTCAAAGTATGTGACGTTTTCTTATCTGCGCATTTCAAGGGCGGAGTCATATTGAAGAGCGAATTATTTAGTGTAATTTCCCCTAAAGGTCGTTTTGTTTATTTATTTATTTATGCAAGTAAATGCAACTGGTAATTTGCACCTGACTTGGTAACTAACACGAGAACTTTTATATATGCAAGATTGTCCTGTCAGTTGAAAGAAAGCATTCGTTACTTTACAGTAGTTTGTTGTGTCAATATTTGTTTATTGCACTCCCTTTGGGCCTGCGCACTGTATTAATTTCAACTTGTACCTCAGAAATAAGGGTTGCTAATATGTTATGGGTGTTTTACAGTATCACATAGTAATATTGTGTATTTATTTGTGACTTTGTAAATGGTCATCTTTATACATTGTGAGAAGGGGAGTGCTTGTGTAGACAATAATGACAGTCACTGTGGATCAATTGCTATGTACCTGTGGTTTAGTCCACTTGAAGCAGAATAACTTCAGAACTAGAACACCCTAGCGCACTAATTAGAAGATCCATTTAATTAGTTTAGCTAATCTGAGCAAGTGGGCCATGTTGAACTGATCATGGAAACTAGCCCATCGACCAGGATATAGAAAAATAAATACGGTTCAATATTCATAGTACATTTGTATGCTATTTTAATACCCCAAAAAATCCCATCCAAACTGCAATTAGAAAATGGAAGGGAGATTTCCTTGAACCTGATCGGTCCATATGAGGTCCCTAATCTCTGTTAAAGGACCTTGAATGTCTCAAACTATGCTTGATCTGTTCCAAATCAACCCAACAGAATATGCAGTATTCATCTATCTATTTAAATATCTGTTCTTATACACGCCCTCTAAGTGTTGTCTTTCCAGATATACTAAAGTCTGCGTCCTACACGTTCAATTTAACCATTTAAAATTTAGCATAGCAAATATAGTATATAAACAAAGGTACAAAGCTAAAACAATAGTGAAATTCTTTAAAAAAAACTCCCCTCCCATCAGTGGTGCTAACTTTAGTCCAAGCAATCAAGTGGATCTAACTCACTTAATCCCCCTGTTGGACACATTAAGTGGATTAATTTTGGTATGCAGTGTAAAGGGAGCAATATGACCAGAAGATATTTAACCTGGGATTTCCCTGTCACGCGCTCCCTAAGACGACTGCATGCATACAAAGATTCACTCCAATAGATAATACATTTTTACTTTACCTTGCTAAACTTATTATCCCTCCTACTCTTAAAAAGGCCTTTTTATTTGAAAGCAAAATTATGTTTTCTTTTTAATACCAACAATAAAATAAATATATATACTTCTCTTGGGTCCCACAGCCATGGCTTCTTAATCAGGTAAGTACCCTGTGTTTCTTTACAGTTCTTTTGTATGTTTATTGTTAAGTTAAACATTTTAACCACAGCAAGGATGTAGAGTTACATAAACACTTAGACAAACATTTTACACAGCATTTCAAATAAAACATTTCAGAGTGTAGTCTTATGGGGGTTTCCATGCAGCTATTAATGTGTGATGAGCTCCTCATCACACTCCCTGTATTTCCAGGGTCTGGAATGCAGGAAAGGAAGTCCACTTTGACACTCACACCCTGCCCGGTACTTCACTTCAAACCGGAATGGTTGCATTGCGAGATGCCACCTTGTATACGAGTCCCTCATCTTTCCCAACCATTGAAGTGCTCCGTTTCAAGATAAAATGATGTTCCCAGCAGATAAAAGAATCAAGTACCCATTTAATAGCCAGATGTTCTTTTTCAAAGGCTGAATATCTGACCTCTCTCTGAAACAATTTCCTCTGATGTAGGCAGCTGGTCTTCTCGTCTCCGGTTCGTCTCTGTAATAAACCAGCTCCGAGACCCACTACTCATGCATCGGTTTGTACTGTGAAAGTTTTATTAAAATCAGGACTAATAAGAACAGGCTCTGAACATTAAATTAACTCTTTAGACCACTTTGTTGATTCCTGTCTTCCTGGTCAAATTGGTTACGGCTGTACTCTCCTTTCCCCTTTCTATAAGCTAGGCCAATAAAATGTTAAAAAAGAAACTGAAAAGTAATAATTAAACACACATATATGTATGTATACACACACAGGCTAACTTCACTGTAACGAACCCACCTGGGACCTGGAGAAATGTTCATTATATCAGGGTGTTCACTATAATAGGGTTTGGTATTTTTCTGTATCAGAATAATGACAATGGCAAATTTGAATTGAACATCAGTATATAGTACTTATGAAGATTTCTTCACATTGATCAACATTTAAACAGTATTGTGACAAGGTACCCGTGTTACGTGTGGGTAATCATGTTGCAAGACAGAGAGACATGGGAGCTGAAACTCTGGTACAGGCGCGCAGGATGTATTAAACACAAAACAGAAAGTAGCCAAAACGGGTCATGTGATGCTACCAACGATAGTAACACACAGAGAACACATACAGAAGACAAAATAAAAGACACTGTCCAAAAACTACAAATAAAAGGTGTCACAAAGGGCGAGCACTAGGCTTATTGAATGAGGTGTCCCGCTCCAGGAACCTGCTACACTACGTACTTGGGATGAATATCCTGCTACACTACATGCTTGGGATCAATATCCCCTAAACTAACCTAAACTAACCTACTTATGAGCCGGTATTCTTATGATGACTCCTGCTTCTTCATAAGGCCTTGGCTGGGCATTGCCTTCACAAGTACCTTGTTGCAGTTTCAGGGTTGCGTAGCTGTAGTTCCTGCAAAGCGGGAGCTCTCCTCCTGAGTGTACGCAGTTGCCCCTGTGTAGATCCAGAACGATCCACACAGGATGTTTGTATGTTGACGGACGTTCAGTCGAGACCCACCCACTTGCTGATTGAGGACCAGCACAGTTAACCTTGCCATCTTCCTGGAGGTCTTCTTGGTCTCTTATCTCTTGGGATCCAATCTAGTATCTCCTTGGTTCAGAGATGGTCTGTTCTTACTACATGTCTGCACCACTGCGTTTTCAGTATTTCGCTCTTATAATAACATTGCACACTTTGTTTGCTCTCCTATCCATTCCTGCCTTTTCCTGTCTCCTTGTTATTCCCAGCATGCATCTTTCCATACTCTGTTGAGTCGTTTGTAATGAGTCATTTTTGCATTGAGGGTCAAGGTTTCGCATCCATAAGTTAGCACTGGCAGCACGCATTGGTCAAAGACTTTTCTCTTGAGGCATAAGGGTAGTTTCCCTTTCAGAACCATGCTTAATCTTTCAAAGGAACTCCAGCCCATTTTTGCTCTTTTTGAAACTTTTTTCATGTTTGCAATATTGTTTGGGATACAGTACCAACATTAGTATTTCAATAAAGGGATCACGCTGTAATTCGGTTGCTGGCCTGGTATGAGTGTTGATTTTTCCCTTCAGAGCTTCAGTACAAATTTGTTGATAGTGACGTGTGGATGAGCTGTACTGGGGCTTGTAGTTTTTATCAAATTTATACTTGGTATCTTTTCTTACAAAATATTTTTATTTTTATTTATTTATTTTTTATGCATAGGCCAACATGTTAATAATAAGCTTGCTTTCAGTTAAAACAAATAATTGGGCTATTTTTAAGTGACCATTGGCTATACAGCCAAGCAGAAATCTTCACCCTGTCTCCGAATGGTTTCCTTTTTTAGTGTGTGGTGTACCCATGCTTTTTTGTGTTTTATTTATTTTATTTCGTCTCCACAAAAGGAACAAAGAGAGCTAGTCTTTTCTTTTATGACTAGCTACATCATTTTTTTTGTACTCGTGCTGTATTCATGTTGCTCACTTCACTCCAAGTGTGCATACTTTATTTTATGAAAACCCAAGATTTAATTGCTGAACGATAATATTTTTTCAGATTTATCTGTCAGGTAAATTACATGTATTTTTTTTACTGATTTATTTGTTAGCAATGTTAGCTAAATGTTGACTTGCTAAGTGTAAAGAAAATACTTAAATTCACTGATTCATTTGTTAGAAACCCAGGTTTAACATGTCAGCTAAATGTTCACTCGCTAAGTGAAAAAAAAAGATTGATGTATTTAGCTAAATCTGGACTTTCTGTGAAAAAGGAACTAATATGTAATTTACATGAAATTGATGGAAAAAAAAAACACTTGTTAAAAGCTAAGGTCAAACATTTTAATATGGGTGTGGGGGACACAACAAAATGTATGCTAAAAAGGGGGGGTGGCATTATATTACCCTCACACAAGTATTTGACCATTTAGAGAGTTTCATGTCATTTCAGCAGCTATTTATCCAACTGGGAGATGTATTTGTGTGAATACTGATGCAATAAATTTGAGTTTCTTACCTGGTTTTTGGTCCTTGGGTTGTCTGGGTGTCCGGGTGAGCACCATGGAATATAAAAATACCTGTGGAGAGAGAGAGATAAAATTTGAAGAGAAGAGACAAGCTTTTTGGATTTTTCTTGTTGTCACCTGGTTCTCCACCAGTTCAGTGCATTTCAGTGTATATTTTCTTCAACATACGTTAAACCACACCTCTTCTGTTTTGACCCTCTTAGCATACAGTAACTCATTCCCAACGTCACCATTTTTATATTCGAGAGTCATGCAACGCAGTGAGTGCAGTCGGTGTTATTATAGAAAGTTAGTCATATAACTGCATTATAGAGGAAAAAAACTTTCCGATGTATTTCCTTTTCAAATTGAAACTTTCAGTATTACAAACATAGGCTACATGTAATCTGGGGCACCACCTGCATGCTTCTCAAAAAACTTTCAAGCAACAACACCACCACAACAAATGAAACAGCCAATTTTATACAGTGCCTATAAGAAGTATTCGACATCCTTGGAGGTTAACAGTTTGTTGTGTTACAACCTGAAATCTTGATGCATTTAAATGGGGGGAGGGGGGAGGGGGGTGAAAAAACAAATCAATTTAAAAAAAACTGAAAAGTCTTCATTAGATAAATATTTACCCCCCTTTGCTATGACACTCCTAAATAAGCTTAGGTGCAACCAATTGCCTTCAGAATTCACATAAGTTAAATGGAGTCCATCTGTGTGCAATAAAAGTAGTTCACATGTTCAGATTAAATACATCTGTCTCTGTAAGATCCCACAGTTGGGTAGTACTTTCAAAACAAAGATACTACCATGAAGATCAATGAGCTTTCAAAACAACTCTGGATAAATTTGTGGAAAGGCACAGATCTGGTGAGGGGTATAAAAAGATTTCAAAGGCATGAATATCCCTTGGAGCACCGTCAAGTAGATCATTAAGAAGTAAAGGTATACAACATCACCCAAAATCTGCTTAGAGCAAGCAGTCCTCCCAAACTGAGCATCCTGGTAAGAAAGGCATTTGTCAGAGAAGCTACCAAGAGGCCAAAGACAACTCTGAAAGACCTACAGTGTTCCATGGCTGACATGAGAGAAACTGTCCATGTGACAACAATAGTTGAGGTACACCACAAATTTGGCCTGTATGGAACCGTGGCAAGAAGAAAGCCATTTCTGTAAAAAGCCCATGTAAAATCCCACTTGGAATTTGCAAAAAGGCATGTAGGAGACTCTGAAAAGATGTGGCAAAAGATTCTGTGGTCCGATGAAAGAAAAATTGAACTATTTGGCCTAAATGCAAATCGTTATGTCTGGCGCAAGCCCAACACAGCACATCACCCAGGTAACACCATCCCTACTGTGAAGCATGGTGGTGGCATGCTTTTCATCGGCAGGGACTGGGAAGCTTGTCAGGGTAGAGGGCAAAATGGATGGAGCTAAATACAGGCAAATCCTTGAGGAAGACTGGGACAGATTCACCTTTCAGCAAGACAATGACCCCAAGCACACAGCCAAAGCGACACTGGAGTGGCTTAAAAAAAAGAAAGTAAATGTCCTAGAGTGGCCCAGTCAAAGCCCGGACTTTAATATGAATGAGAATCTGTGGCAAGACTTGAAGATTGCTGTCCACCAACCATCCCCATCCAACTTGACAGTATTTTTCAAATACCTCTTTACAGACATGCATAGTCATAAATGTTCTCTTGATCACTCGTTTTATCAGTAAACTCCTCAATAATGTGATCCAAGTCATTATTTCCTTACTATAACATCTCCAAAAAGCTTTGCAAATCCATGATATTCTTTGAGTGCTGGATGCAGAAACAGCTACCTCCTTTGTTATGTCTGTGTTATCTCTGTAGTGGATGGGGCTATGAGATCCGTCCTTTTTTTCGATTTCATTCGGCTCTTATTGGTCTCATTCGGCCATTGAAAGGTTTTCTCGGCTTTTTCCCCCCACAAGAAAAAATGAATAGAGACCCGTGCTTTACGTCTTTTTGATGATGTCAGACAGGGTCTGACATTGGACAGGAAAGGATTAACTCATGTTGCTCACTGTGCCCCTGGTAGCCATTTGGTTGTGGTTGTGGTTACTTTTTTGAATACCCCTGTGGTTGGCAAAACCGCGGTTGGTAATACTAGAGCTTATGGGAAATAGGGGGTTAGGTTCTCCACAGGTGCGGTTACACTTATCAAAGCTACATTTTCCTTCAGTAAACACAAATGAAAAAAACACAGTAACATAAAAACAATGCAAATACTATAATATACTGGGTAATGTAACATGTAAAAAGTAATAAAATTATAACATAATAAAAAGTAATGTTTTATTTACCTTAAATCCTTAGAGTTCAAGGCCAAGGTGTTGTTGACTGGTGACAATTACGCTAAGTTAACATGGAGCAATGAGACCGCATGCGCATACTGACTAGTACATGAGACAAAGCAAGAGATGAAGCTGGTACTGGTAGGGGGAGATGGGAGCGCCAAGAATACACAAGATTGTGCGGAAGCAAATGCGGATGCGTCATGTTTCCGTGCAAAACCGCGTATACACAAATCTATATGCCGCATTTGGCAAATTGGTATACAATAGGAAAACCGTGTAACCAAGGTATTACTGTGTGTGTGTGTGTGTGTGTGTGTGTATATATATATATATATATATATATATATATATATATATATATATATATATAAATGATAACAACCATGAATAATCACACTTGAAAGGGAGGTGGTGGATACTGATGAAACGGACTGAAGTGCAGCATTAGTTCGTTCCCAAAACTGGCACTGCCGGCTACGAGACAGACGGGAAAGGTTACTAGTGTTGTCATGTCTCACAAGATAAAAATCATAACAAGAAAATCCACGTTAGTGTATGGGCGTATGCAAGTTCCAACTAGTGACTCTAAAAAACAAGTCCAATTCTGCTCATTATAAGAGGTCTTACCAACTGTGAAGGTTACCTCAGCCGCCAGTTTCAATCGGACAGGAGCGATCTGAGGAGTCTCGTGCTGTCAAAGATTCTCTCCTTTCTTTTAAGTTGTGTTGGATTTACTGTTGTGTCAAACAATGATGCAAACAAATAAAACAGTCAATACGTTCATTTGGTCAGTTCTGAGAGAGCATCAACAACTTTTTAGATGTTGGTGCGCTGTTTTGGGCGATGGAGCTGGCTCATGACATCCAGTTCACCAAATGTTTAAAGTGGAGGGCAGATACGCATTGTGTTTGGGCATAGCTTTGATCAAAAAAAGGATGGGAATTAATTCAGTTAGACATTTAAGCAGTGAGTATTCTCAAACAGCTGCATTAATACTATAACAAGGGCATAATGCAGTTAATGGAAAGAGGTTTTATACAGAACGTTAAACCCACAAGAGATATACAACATGACAGGCCAGACACAGCAAAACACAATAAAAAAAAACTGCCCACATTATCATTAAGATGAACTATACCATTGCTAACCAAAAAATCGCCCATCAGCCACTTCTTTCTGCTGTCTTGGAATCCACAATAACAACTGACCTGCTCCCTTGCAGCAGCAATATTTATAGTTAAGAATAAACATGCTTATTAACATTTACACATGAAATGCGGGTTTCCATGCGAAATTGGGCATGGATTTCCTGTGTGTTTCATCATCTACACGAGTAAATGAGATTTACCCTATCCTTCTCTTTGGCCATTTTTTTTTTTTGGCCACAAACCTGATTTACCCAAGTAATTCTCCCAAACGTGCACGTGCATCACCATTTCAATGTAAATTGACCTGCATGGAAACCCCATGATTGCTACAGAGTTCAAATTGGATTAAATCTCTAGAAGTCATCAAGGAGAAGACCAGGATATGCATTTGCCATTTTTGTGAGATCATCTATTTAGAAATGGTTATGTAGTTTTTTACTCCAATGCATTTATTATAAACTGCTTTGACTCTAGATAAAATATGTACATAATAACACATGGAGGGGTGTCTGGTTATGATGATAATGTAGAACACAACCCAAGGAATCCTTTCAAAAAACCTAGAGAAGCCTGTATATTAAAACATTATCAGACACTCAGAGTAATTTATAAACTCATGGGCATAGAAGAAAAATAGACAAAAAGCTAAGTAAAGTGTTTTTCCATTATAAATAAATATAGGTTCAACTATACACCACTAGGATTGACTGGTCTACAATTTGTAGTATGAATACTTATATTTCAAATATATATTTAAGATTTTATACTCACCTCAGACAAGAAGAATAAATAAAATTCAACAAATTCAAAATGATCACATAAGAAATCAGAAATATACAGTGGTACATTGTTGCTGTTCAAATGTTTGCTTTGCTACCAACCCTAGAATAGCTTTTAAAACAATAAGGAATTGTTATTATTTATTTATTTATTTAATGACAGTAACTGCACTAACTTTCCTGAGCTTGGACCAGATTAATCACAACCCACATGACAAAAAACCAGTACCTATGAATATCTCTTGCAGGCATCTCATATCTAGAGAAATACTTATCTAGCCAAGGACAAGATATTAAGACCTTATAGGAGCTGGCCACTCAAACTGTCTGCCTATTCATTCCTCAGTATGTCCCATTGTTACCAATGGCAGGATGATTAAATGTTGGGGTTAGCATATAAAACACTTTGCATTAAATAGTTATTCTCTGTCAAACAGCATCAATATTCTTTATTTACTGTGGTGTGCCCAGTTCTTCATGCACAGGTGTCCACATTGCTATGACTTCGCTTCCCTCAGAAGTTGGGCCAGACCCAATCAATAGCCTAACAGTGACTTGGCAAGGGTTAGGCATATTTATATAGTGTAGACCTCATTGGGAATCCATACCAAAAGACATTATTAACAGGGCTTCCAAAACAGTTACTCCCTGCATATATAGAGTATGTACTTCGAGACAGTATAATGAAAATATAGGTTTGGGGAGATGTGGCAGGGTGACCACCCCTTGTGTTATTATTTATGTATGTATATATTCATTTGTTGTTATTATTGTGTTAATGTGTGGGCAGTAGAGCACTGTCCATCTTGTATTATTTATTATTTGAAACTGACAAAAAAGCGGGGCTTGTAATTTGTAGCCGGTGGGGATAGGGTTCAAACCCCTTCCCTAGAACTCTCGTGGTAATGTAACTGGAGCCTTAATAATGTAATTTATTAATGAGTAATTAAGGCTCCAGCCATGAATATAGAAAGACCCACTCTCAGGGAAAAGAAACTAAACAACTGCTATGTATGCTTGTTTTGCAACCAGCATACTATTTGTTTATGTTTGTTTGGCTCTTGTGCCCTTCTTGTTTAGTGTTTTGTATAAATATTAATTGTATTTATTATTTAATAAATGCACTGAGCGCTCTTGTGTTTCAGTTTTTGCCCCACTGTACCTTGTTTTGACTTGCTTCCTGAACCTGATGTCACCACCCACACGCCACAGAAAGCCATCTGTGACAGGAGACCACATATGATTTACATTTGTTTTCATTTCTGATTTAGAACTATAGTTCCTACTACTTGTGTCCATTCTGGAAAACAAGCAAAATATCTGAAATACTCTTCACATTCCACTTACACAGCATTTCTCATCCAGCCGGATTAATACTCTACAGTACACTGCTTGTGGGCTATTTTTTGGCAACAAGTGGGATGATAGTAAATTTCTTCAGAATGATTCTGACAGCACATTCTTTTGAAGTATACATGCACATAAATTTTATTTTCTGTGTTATTTTAAGCCCCCTGATCTCCTTTACCATTTGTGTGTTACTGGTACTAAAAATGATATTCTCGATTCAGTGTGACCGAAACAGAAAATAATTTTCCCCTGGCTAACTTCCTCCCAACATGCATCACCACTGAACATTTTGTTCAATGTGGATATCTTGCTATACAGTTAACAAGTTATTTCCAGTGGGTCCTACTATTAGAACTAGGGTCTGGGGGGAAACCTCTATAAGTGACAGATCACATACAGCAGTAACCATGTGGAATTTGGAACACCAGTGACAATTATTTATTTTGCACAAACAAAGTTATTTTTGGATTACTCTAGAAATACTTCTGTGACCTCACTTCTCCACACAGCAGCAGGGGATAGATAAGGGACCTGGTTCCTTTTAGGTTTTGGGCTTGTGATAGCAGTAGAGGTAATGGCATTAAAGGACTACACACAACTATACATGTAAATATTGCAATAGGTACCAAAGTTGTTCTCCATAGCAGAACAGTATGGGTTAATGCTGAATTAAATGAAAAACATTTAAATGCCAGGGTGAGTAGAGAAAATAATTAACATATAGAGTGATGCCTCCATTAGCAAGGATTAACTATACCGCTGAATACTGTTAATTGTACTAGAATTGTACATGCAAGAACAATTCACTATTACATTTAATTTAAATGTAAAAATAACAACAGCAATGGCAATGCAAATAATTCAATTTATTTACTAGGGGGCTGAAATCAGCATGAAATGGTCAGATTATTTCTTTTGCGCAAAAACAAATTACATGCAACCAGAAAATATTGTTCCTTCAGTTTCTCCCTTTTCAAATTACACGCACACAATATGAAAAACAACAAAGTAATTGTGGTACCACAAGTTAAGAGCTCGTAATTAACCTAGGGATCCCAACATCAATAACAATAATAAAACACAAGTCCCAGTTGCAGTTTAAAAAAAAAAAAAAAAAAAAAAAAAACATTTTAAAAGAATAACTGTCCAATCAAGAAGAAAGTGTAAATTCAGAAAAAGTGTTCCTTTTAACATGAAGAAAAAAATATGTCTCAGTCTCGTTTACAAAAATCAAGTAAGTTCCCTAACTATACTAACTAAAAAATGTGTTCCGTTCTACTCACAAACAGTGTTCTCTCTCTCTGTTCTCTTTGTTTAGTTTTCTGTACCAGGTCAGGGTGAAAATGGAAAACACTTTATTCCCGAGCAGAGAATCTTCCACACTGTTTTCTCTTTATTATCGTCTCTCTCCACCTCTTTCTCTTCTGTAGTAGGCCGCCACATTCAATTTCTCTCTCCCTCTTGCCGACTCTCAGCTCATTCCCCTCTCACTCATGGGTTACATTTCAATAGAGCATTTTAATCACTAAACATAGGAAAAGAAAAGCTGATTTCAACAGAAAATCAGGTAGCAAAACAGTTGTTTTGAATTGACTTGACAGACGCATGTCCTTGCAAATATCACCCTGGAGAAAGTAGACAAGCTATGCAAATTCCTAGGAAGCAGAATATTAAAAAAAAAAAAAACTAATGGAGTAGACAGATGTTAATAATCAATATGTCCCCCCCCCCCCAATGGTCAGTAGGAACACTTGATGAAAAACAAGTACGGTCACAAAGGATTCAGAGCATTAATGCCAAAATAAACTGTGTTAAAACTTTTCTTGAAGCTGATGACAAATGACTACTGCTTTAGTTAACATGCTCTTCGGTTACTGAAAATAGTTGACATTTGACTCCCATGCATGCAAATTTAAAGCAAGAGGTTTATGTTTCAGTATCCCATTAAAACATTACTTTGTGTATATATACTTCAGGTAAAAGATAATAAATACAATGCAAATTATGGGAAAAAAAAAGCAATGGGATGATTGTGCAATTATTGTTAATGGCATAGCCGAGGCAGAGTGTAAACCTATATACTGTGGCAATACTGGTTTCATTCAAATACCAGCCAACAGGCAGGCAGTGGTATTCTGCGAGACATTTAAAACGGCGCCTACTTCTTAACCACTTACCATACAGTTGACTGTTTCTTTGAACTTTTACTTAGAAACAGAACAAACTGTGTGGTGACAAGAGTGGTGGAAACTATTTTCTTTATTTGTTTTTTTAAAATCACGGTTTCAAAGCTAAGGGCCAAGCACAAGACACTAGGAACCCAACCAAAACTGTCCCAATGAAAAATGAAGCTAGGGTTACAACTTTTCTTTTTTTGGTGATAATGACAGTTAACACCATTAGAGGAATCCAGCAGTTCAAGAAAAATGATGAATGCTTGGATGCAATTCTACTGGGACATGGAGTTCTAACTAGAGATTAATGCAAGGACATTCAACAAGTTCCAGAAGTGCATAATGCAACAAATGAGCAGCATCAGTTTCAGTCTATCATCCAAATTCAATCTGTTTAATCCTTTCAATATTACCCAAAATGGAAATTTGTGCCCCTAGTGCGCCAACAGAGATTTCTGACTGGATATCAGAAATGGTATCTTTAGAAGTATCTTGCCTAACTTAATTTTGTTGCATATTGTTTACAAACATGTATTGAGGGGATGGGTGAAGAAAAATAACTTGCATTCCCACATTGTTTGGTTCTAAATTATCTGGCGGCCATCTTTCACATTTTGCTTAAATCAGCTCTGCCAAAAAAACAAAAAACAAACAAAAAAACCCTTATAATAGACTGAAAAGAATGTCAATTGTAGTAACCTTAACAGAGAACCCAATGAATCAGCAAAATTACACAGACTATACTGAATATATTATCCTTGGTGGTTTGAACAGAAATACACATGTAGCCAGGTTACTTATCCTGCTGGCCTCTACAATATATAATGGATTAATGTCCTAGCTCATAATACTGTACTGCCAAATGAGAACGGATGCCAAACTGACGCCATAGCAAGGGTGGCAATATAGCAAAAGTCATTAAATCTCTATGGCAAGTTGGTGAATAAAAGGTATTCTGTAGTGCAACTAGACAGTAGTGACAATAGTATGTTCTATGCAGTGAACTTCATATGATAGTACATTAGGTCAAAAAGGAGAATAATGTCAAAGGTTATGCAGTTTAGTGCATTTCAATTAGTTAGGAGTATCGTGACAGACTGCTATGCTTTTATGTACACTTGCTCAGATAGATGCATTTGCAGAAGGCAGACTGAGGGTGGTGGCTTAATTGCAGTGGAAAATACATTGTTTATTATTAAAAGCACAGTTCAGAAAAAAAAAAAAAACTTGTATTAAATTATTTCTAAAACATGATGTTTTAGACCTTTAAAAATCCCCAGCGAAGACCGTCAACGTCACACAGCCAGGACGAAAACCTGCACTGTAGGATCCACTGTGGAACATTGGAAGTGTCATCACTATGGATTTAAGCAACAGATCTCCTGCTCCACATGAAGCCAGGATTTCAAAAAGGACAACTTGAACAGCTGTGCTTTTGCAGAGTATTACCTTAGTGTCATGCAGAGAAACATTATTAAACAATAAGTTATCTAGATTGCATGTCTGCCTTCAAGATGAATATTTTCTAGCTCTGCGAACCAAATACTTGAAGGATTACTGATCAGGCAGTAAAGTTTACCATCAACAAAAACATAATACATTTGAATCACATTTGCTAATATTTAGGACAGAGAAAGTCAACTAACAATGTGTGAGTAAGTAAAATCATATACCTGGTATCTTTTGTAAAATGGATCAGTCTATTAACTTCACTCATTGAAATTATGAACTTGACACTAGTTTCAACAATGTTTTGGGAAAAAAATAGCTTTAAAAGCTATTGATTTTTAATTTGATTCACAGGTGACGCAGTGACATTCCAGCAGACTAACTGTCTATTAATGCTCACTAGATCTGGAGGCTGATTACACTTTAAATAACCATTATTTGGCTTTTAGAAGATAATGATATTCCTAAGTTTAAAAAAAATATATATGGGAGGCAGAACAAAAACAATTTCAGATTAAATCAGTTTCTCTTCATACAGACTTTCATAGTACTAAGTAAACTATATTTTCAAGCTCTGGTGCAATAATTACAGAACCACAAAGCTTCAGCTTCTGACTTTAGGACTTCAGGCCCCCCCAAAATATATTCACACCTACATTGTTGCCCTTAATTATATTGACTAATAAATCCCCCCTACTGTTTAGAATTCGTGATCTTTAAAACCAAGGCATCGGTCCAGCTTGGCGGCCAAAGAAATCACCTGCATCCATGTGGCAGGCTGGTGAGTGAATAGAGGCCCAGAGACAGTCTGCAGTTTCAAAAAAAATACTAATTATTATAAACAAACACAAATAAAGGAGCACCAGCACCAGCACCAGCACCAGCACCAGCACCAGCACCAGCACCAGCACCAGCACCAGCACCAGCACCAGCACCAGCACCAGCACCAGCACCAGCACCAGCCTGCTTCCTCAGCTCCCTCCTCCCAAATGAGAAGCAGAGGCCTCCTTTTATGTCAGATGGCTGGGCGGTGATTGATCGTTAATTAACCTAATCAACTAATCAACCCCAGCCACCTGAACATAATAAACCCAGGCAGGTAGGGGAAATTAACCCCATCCCTGCCAATTTAAAAAGGGCAGAGCTTTGCTCTGCCACAATCCAGGACACAGAAATTTGTCTATTATGCAAACAAAGTAAAACTCAACTCCAGGCATCAATAATTGGTACAGAATGTAAGAGTACTCTTTGACCTGAAGCTGTCAGTCCCCACTATCGTAGTCAGAAATCTGCACAAGTTTTACTTTAATTTACTGTAATTTGGCAACTACAAACATCATCAAGATCAGGACCTAGAAATGTATTCCAAGTTAAACGTCACTGTGACAGGATAATGTCACGGCACGTCACAGATTTAACCTCACCCCTGCTACCCTTACATTTCCACCCACACACTTCACACGGGTCCCCTGCCACTCAATGTCTTATTTTCAAATACAAATATGTTCCTTTTTACATTCATTTTTAGTTTTCAAAGCTGTTGTGTAAGGTCAGATTATCAGCTTTTGTAGGGTATCTGGATTCAATGTTTCCGTATCATATTTTTGCAAACATGGTTATTTGGACTGATGCCTGCTGATCAGTTTTCATTTGGTGCAATGACATAATCATCACATGAGACACCCCATATAAAAGATAACTGGATAAAAACTGACTATGAAATAAAAAGAGAAGTCTACTGTTTGAGTGGTAATATTCTTATGATTTCATTGCAAGACCCTCTGAGAGGCTGTCCTGATGGACACTTTTGCCCAGTCTAGCCCCTGTGTTATAAGACAAGCTCATTGCCCCGTGAGTCAGAGTTCTTTCTGCATTTCAAAAGCCATTTCTTAATAGCTGTACACAACTCACAAAGCTTATAGGCCGAGTGTATCATCACATGACACGTCATGTCACCACATACATTATAGATTCACATTCTACTAATGCAAAACAAATAACATGCTTAATGTGTTGACATTCCAAAAAAAGAAAGAAATGGAGCTGACCTTTTTTCAATATGTTTGAAGATGTTTTAGAATGGCTTTTTTTTTAGATCTACTTTAGCGATGCTTTTTCTTAGCTGCAAACTCAATGGTATTTATATTACTTTATTAATTTACCTTAAATTGTCTCCTTAATGAGGCTTATAGGGAAGAAACTGCAATGTAATTTACAAGAAACACAGGGGCTTTTCTGCCAATTTGATTATCTCATAGCTGATGTCTATAGAGCTGATCATCTATTGCAGGGGTGGGCTTCTGGCTTTTGTTCCACCCGAGCTCTCAATTACTTAATTGGACTAATTGTTTGATTAACTGGACACATTTAACACTTCTCTTCAGGCCTCAAAATGTTTCATAGGTAGTGCGCCTTTAATCAAGTGCATTTTTTAAACCATCAACTGCAAAAGACCCTGAAAAATAATAAATATATCAAATTGAACAAATAACTAGATCAATCATGTTAATTGAGAGCTTAAATTGGAATGAAAACCAGAAGACCCTGTGGCCTTCAAGGACTGGAGTTTGGCACCCCTGATCTATTGAGAAGTTAGTACAGGAACTTAGAGAGAAGTAAATAGCAGAAACTTAACTTGATTCCCCCAAAGATATTATACAACTTTCCAGATTTCCCATGTGCTGTTAAGGCAATTGAATTAACATTAGAGGCAACAAAATGGTATGTTACTTTATAATAAGCCTACATAGTACAGAAATACATATCTGGCAGAATACCAGTGATCATAAGCATGACTAATCTTTAGGATTTTTCAGATCATCCAAAGGATTACAATGTAAATATATATATATATATATATATATATATATATATATATATATATATATATATATATATATATATATATATACACACACACACACACACACACACACACACACACACACACACACACACACACACACACACACACACACACTGAGTGTACAAAACATTAGGAACACCTTCCTAAAATTGAGTTGTACCCCCTTTTGCCCTCAGAGCAGCCTCAATTTGTTGGGACATAGACTGTACAAGGTGTCGAAAGCGTTCCACAGGGATGCTGGCCAATGTTGACTCCAATTCTTCCCACAGTTGTGTCAAGTAGTGGATCTCTAATCCGAATAGCTTGTTCCATTGGATCCCACAGATGCTTAACTGGATTGGATTGAGATCTGGTGACTGGGCAGGCCACTGCAGTGAACTGAATTCACTGTCATGTTCGTGGAACCATTCGTGGACAATCCTAGCCTTGTGGCATGGGGCATTATCCTGCTGAAAAAATCCATTAGCAGATTGATACACTGCTGCCATGAAGGGATGCACCTGACTGGCAATGATGGCAAATATCCTGTGGCATTCAAACGTTGCTCCACTTTTATCAAGGGGCCCAATGTGTACCATGAAAACATACCCCACACCATCACACCACCAACACTGTTAGGTCTTTGGCTGCCATACCCCATTCGTGTCAAGATATGATGAGTTGTGCATTCTTTTATAGGTCTTTTGGCACCAATGTTGTACTGGACTGTCAGTTGACTAACTGTGCACGTCTGTTGCTCTCTACAATTCGTGTCAGCCTCCTTTGGCCTCTTTCATCAATGATCCATTTTCGACCACTGGCCTGCCATTGGCTGGATGTCCTTTGGGTGGTTGACCATCCTTGATACACAAGGGAAACTGTTGAGCGTGAAAAACTCATCAACGTTGCAGTTCTTGACACACTCAACCAGCACCCCTGGCACCTACTACCATACCCCGTTCAAAAGCACTTAAATCTTTTGTCTTGCCCATTTACCCTCTGAATGGCACACATGCACAATCCATGTCTCAGTTGTGTCTAGGCTTAAAAGTACTTCTTTAACCTGTCTCCCCTTCATCTACACTGATTTAAGTGGATTTAACAGGTTACATCAATAAGGGATAATAGCTTTCATCTGGATTCACCTCGTCAGTCTATTCCATGGAAAGAGCAGGTGTTCCTAATGTTTTGTACACTCAGTATATATATATATATATATATATATATATATATATATATATATATATATATATATATATATATATATATATATATATATATATATCTCAAACAAACTCCATAACAAAACAGGCCAAGCCCATATTTGTTATAATGCATTGAATAAGATACAGATGTATAAACTAAGAACGGCCATTCACGTGACTACTGTACCTGCCATATTAAGCTTCAGGAATTCTTCTTGACGGTGTGGGATCAAAGGATTTGAAAAGCACCGTTTTATAGCCCTGTTGCTCCATGCTTTGATGAGTGCTTAAAGTTAATCAGATGTGTTGATTTTGTAAATCCACTGTAAATATTTTCAACAGTAGGATTAAGGACAGTGATGATAAGTGTTGTCAACAGCTTTCAGTTTGCAAAAGAGACACTACAATTACATTACATTTTTAAAACAACAAATATCTATGCAATTATAGCAATGCAATTATATATTATTTCTACACATTCAAGTACAGGTAGTGGACAAAATAATGGGAACACCAATGTAAAGTCACTTAATAGGGTGTTGGGCCACCTCCTGTGGCCAGTACGGCCTGTTTGCGCAGTGGCACAGAGTCTACCAGCCTCTGGAATTCTGCAGGAGGGATGTGGCACCATTCTTCCATGAGAAAGTCAATCAACACACTCCTGGTTGATGGAGGTAGAAAATGTTGTCTCAGGCGTCGTTCCAGAATATCCCATAAATACTTGATTGGGTTCAGATCTGGTGACTGAGAGGGCCATGACATATGGATAACATCATTGTCATGCTCATCAAACTATTGGGCAACCACACGTGCTCTGTGGATGGGAGCATTGTCATCCTGGAAGACAACCCCCCCCCCGGCAGGAAAGAAATGCTGCAACATGGGGTAAAGATGATCACTCAGTACCATTAAGTAGCGATTAGCATTGACCTTGCCTTCTAAGGGAATGAGTGCACCCAAACCATGCCAGGAAAATGCGCCCCACAACATTACAGAACCACCGGAACCCTTCACTGTTGGAACCAAGCACTCAGGGCTGTATTTCAGCAAATAATATAGCATGAATGAAATGCTGATATTTTTTTTCAGTTCTGTTTCTTACTATAATACAGCTTTTTTTTAAATATATTCTGATGTATAGTACAACAACTTTCAAAAATCAATAAAATAGTTGCTATTGTCTTTCCTTTTTGTAATGTACAATCCATGCATTTTAAATAGGATGTCTTATAGGGGGCTGTACTATAGAAGCTGATATCAGAGTGGCTCTGACCTTGAATGGGAGCACAAACAGCTTGAAAATGTATCTTATACAGCACCATGTACTATATATTTTTTATGATATATAAGTAAAGAGTAATTAAACTGTATATGAAATGTTAATTAATCTTTATTTTATTAGAAAAAAATTGTAACACAGGACTCTGATTCATCTGCTGCCAATAGGACAAGGAAAATGACAAACGCTAGTTTGGTGAAAATAATTCAAATCTGAAGTTAAAAACAAGAAGGGAATTGCTTAAAATAAGAACTGACTTGCTCCTAGCTGCAACAATGTAGTTGAAATATTTGTATTCCTTCCCAAAAATGTTCCTTTGCTCTTGCGTTCATTACTAAAACAGGATGCAAGGTGTTTAACCTCTTATGGGGCTCTCTGCGGTGACAAAATCTTTTAAACATTAAAAATGAAAACAAATGCACTCATGCACTCACCGTTAGCTACGATCACAGTAATCTGATGATTAATGGCAGTAACTGTATCTCCTTCCTGACATGGATACAACAACAAAACGGAATTAAGAGGACTCGCAGAACAACAGAACACAACTGGCACTTTAATTTGCGAGAAAGACATTCATTTTGCTGATCGGGATCAAAGAGATTTTCTGACTACATTACAGGTCATTCATAATGATTCGCATGAAGGTCTGTCTTAAAGACTGATAATAGGAATACAATTGTACTATTACGATTGTATGTTAACATGTGGTTTTAATGCCACCTCCTATGACGTAAATGAAGCCATTACATGAAAAAGATCATAATTATGTGAGGTTATACCAGGTACTATATAATCACACAAATAGGGGCATATGTATGAGGAGTACATGTGCTTATATGCAGGCTAAACACATGTGTATACACAGGACTATTTTATTAGACAGTTGAGACAGGGAAGAGAGAAATACACAGACAATGCATTGATATTGTCTAGTATCAATTTTACAGTCTTCGCTTATCATACTGTTTTATAGTAATTAAAATGTATAAACAACTTAAATACGTCTTATTTCCTGTATAATCGTCATTCTGTGTATCAGCAAGATACTGTATAAACATGTGGGGAAAAAATGGTGGTGGTGGTGGGGGGGAAGCATTATGTGGGGGATTTAATTTGCTAATAGGGTGTGGCTGAGTGTCCCACCCCTTTATGTTTATTAGTGTTTTATGTAGTGTGTTAATGTTGGTGTTTATACACAGGATATAAAATATGGGTTACAAGCACAAGTGTTTAAAATGTAAATTTGTATTTAGGCACGAGGATTACATAGCACTTCACATGCAGTCTCTGTGAGGTACCTTGGTCAGGTAGTGAATTTCAAGCAATGACTCAACCATGAAGACCAAGGAGCTTTCAAAGCAAGCCAGGGATAAAGTCATTGAAAAGCACAGATCAGAAGAAGGGTACAAAAAATATCAAAATCTCTGAATATCCTTGTGAGCACAGTCTACTCAATCATCAAGAAATGGAAGGTGCATTGTACCACACAGACACTGCCTAGATCAGGCCGTCCCTCCAAACTAAGCAGCCGGGCTAGAAGGAAACTGGTGAGGTATGCCACTGTGAGGCCAACGACAACTTTGAAAGAGCTACAGACTTCAATGGCTGAGATGGGAGAAAATGTGTATCAGTCTACAATATCCAGAACACTTTACAAAAGTAACTTGTATGACAGGGTGGCAAGAAGGAAGCCATTACTAAAAATAAGCCATCTCAAAGCCCACATGGAGTTTTCAACAAAGCACCTGAGTGATACTGCAAAAATGTGGCAAAAGGTGTTGTGGTCAGGCGAGACCAAATTTGAACTTTTTGGTCTAAATGCACTAAGCGTTATGTCAACACAATCCCAAAATTTTCCCAAGAATAATGGACGAATATTGCATGATCCAGATGTGCAAACCTGGTAGAGACTTACCCCAGAAGTCTCACTACTGTAATTGTTGCTAATGGTGGTTCTATCAAGTATTAACTCAGGGGGGTGAATACTTATCTAACCAAGCCATTAAATTTTTTTTTTAGTTTTCATTAACTGTTCTTTCACAATAAAATTTTGTACCAATCCTCTTCAATGGCTGTGCGAAGTTACTGGATATTGGCGGGAACTGGAACATGCTGTCGTACACGTCGATCCAGAGCATCCCAAACATGCTCAATGGGTGACATGTCTGGTGAGTATGCAGGCCATGGAAGAAATGGGACATTTTCAGGAATTGTGTACAGATCCTTGCGACATGGGGCCATGCATTATCATGCTGAAACATGAGGTGATGGCGGCGGATGAATGGCGCGACAATGGGCCTCAGGATCTCTTCACGGTATCTCTGTGCATTCAAATTGCCATCGATAAAATGCAATTGTGTTCATTGTCCGTAGCTTATGCCTGACCATACCATAACCCCACCTCCACCATGGGGCACTCTGTTCACAACATTGACATCAGCAAACCGCTCGCCCACACGACGCCATACACGCTGTCTGCCATCTGCCCGGTACAGTTGAAACAGGATTAATCCGTGAAGAGCACACTTCTCCAGTGTGCCAGTGGCCATCGAAGGTGAGCATTTGCCCACTGAAGTCGGTTATGACGCTGAAGTGCAGTCAGGTCAAGACGCTGGTGAGGACGACAAGCACGCAGATGAGCTTCACTGAGATGGTTTCTGACAGTTTGTGCAGAAATTCTTCAGCTGTGCAAACCCACAGTTTCTTTAGCTGTCTGAGTGGCTGGTCTCAGACGATCCCGCAGGTGAAGAAGCTGGATGTGGAGGTCCTGGGCTGGCGTGGTTACATGTGGTCTGCGGTTGTGAGGCCAGTTGGACGTACTGCCAATTTCTCTAAAACGACATTGGAGGCAGCTTATGGTAGAGAAATGAACATTCAGTTCTCTGGCAAGAGCTCTGGTGGACATTCCTGCAGTCAGCATGCCAATTGCACGCTCCCTCAAAACTTGAGACATTTGTGGCATTGAGTTGTGTGACAAAACTACACATTTTAGAGTGGCCTTTTATTGTCCCCAGCACAAGCTGCTTCTGTGTAATGACCATGCTGTTTAATCAGCTTCTTGATATGCCACACCTGTCAGGTGGATGGATTATCTTGGCAAAGGAGAAATGCTCACTAACAGGGATGTAAACAAATTTGTGCACGAAGTTTGAGAGAAATAAGCTTTTTGTGCATATGGAAAATTTCTGGGATCTTTTATTTCAGCTCATAAAACATGGGACCAACACTTTTATATTTTTGTTCAGTGTGTGTGTGTGTGTGTGTGTGTGTGTGTGTGTGTGTGTGTGTGTGTGTGTGAGTGTATATAATATATCTTGTAGACTGCACTTGTAGATCTCTTCATTTACTCATTTGAAATACATGTATGGTTTAACAGAGACCAATTTTATTTTTAAAAAGTAGCAGAAAAGTCAGGGGAAAATACTGAAACCCAGACACCCTAAATATAAAATTATACTCATACTGGAAAACTTCCAGTAGCTACTTATGAAAATTTGAGTACTGTTTTTCAAAACTTTTACTCCAGTGCAAAGAGTGCACCCCATTTTGTTTTTAAAAAAAATAAAGTATATACAAAATGAATAAGAAATAGGTTTCGTATATGTAGAAACAATTAAGTTATCCTTTTTTTTCAACATTAGCTGTTGAATATATTACGGAAAATACAGGAGAAACACTTCACTTTTATACATTGTTTGTTGACTATATTTGTGTTTTATAGGTTGGTTGCGGCCTGTGCATTCTGTGCTGTGTGCCGCAGCACTCTGCAGGCTCACAAAGATCTTATCGTGCATTCAGAGTCTCAGAAGCATCTTTCAAACGCCTGGAATGAAAAAGCAGCAAGAGAACTGCAACCAATTCATCAATATTTTACTGTTAACATTAATAGAGCAAAGAAGCATTGCCTGTTACCAGCAGAGCACTGTTCAATTAGAAAAACGTACCATTTATCAGAACTACTACCATCCTAGATCCCCAATTGACTATTTTAAAGGCGTATGCAATTCATCGCACCAAGTGTACTGCATTGATTGTTAACGTTTTGGGTCCTGAATTACACAAAGAACTCTTGGCAGATATTGGTAACAGTTATTATTCATTTATCATTGATGAGAGCATTGATATTAACATTCAAACAGGCACTTTCTGTTGTGATCAAATACCCTAGCTCATTAAAGAGGACAATTGTGTCAACTTTCTTTAAATTAATTCCCGTGGTTGAGACAGATGCCGAATCCCTTGAAAAAGCTCTGTGCACAGCACTGGAAGAAGATGGCCTGGATCTGCAAAAGTGCATTGGCATTGGTGTTGATGGGACAAGCGTAATGATAGGATGCAACCATTCAGTAAACACCCTGCTAAGGGAAAAGGTCCCTCATTTAGTTCTGGTGACATGCATCTGCCATTCATTAAACTTAGTTGGGAGCAGCCTCGGAAATATTGCCAAGGCATTTGGATTTTCTTGTGTGTGAAATCTATAATTGGTTCTCTCACAGCACAAAGAGAAGAAACTTGTAAAAGGAATTGCATAACGCTCTTGAAGGTGACCCCGGAAAGTTGTCTCAATCAGCAGCAATTGGGTGGCTTAGTCAGGAAGTAAGCATTTCCAGGGTTTTTTGAACAGTGGGATGCTCTCAAGTTACATTTCAGCATATTAAAGGATTCAGAAAGGTGTCATACAGCATGCTTCCTTAATGACATGATAATTGAACCATACAATAAACTGTAGCTTATCTTTCTGAAGTCTGTGTCAATTGGAGACAGGGAGTCCCTCCAAGCTTTTTCATGATCTTATGCTATACTATCAGTCAGTGTTGAAATTAGCATGTTGAAGTTAATCCAAATCAGCTGGAGAAACGTAGAAATGCAGGAGCTTTCAGTCAACTCTACAAATGCTGCAGAAGTTCACAAGCAAACTGTATAACATCCCCAAGGAGCAGGACTGCCTGGAAGTTCAGGTGGAAACCTAATTTTGCAGGTAGGAGCTAAATATTTATTCATTTTACATTAAGCATTTTATTTATTCACTCATATTGTATATCTATGCAAAGTACAGGAAATACTATCATAATATATAACTAAAAGGTAATAATGAATGCTTATTTATGTTCTTAAAGAATACAACTAATGTATTATTATTATTATTATTATTATTATTATTATTATTATTATTATTATTATTATTTTATTATTATTAAAGGCGACTTACAGGTGTTACATGACAGGTTACAATGCAAGATTAATATTTCCATACAGTATAGTTCACAGTAAGTGCAAATAATACGCCTAAAAAAAATATGAAATAGAATGTAACAAGTTAGAATTACAACAATATATATCTGCAATGACATAGTAGTAGTGCAATAGTGCAATGATAGTGCATAAGCTGAGTATCAAGTAACGAGTCCAGTGCATAGTAAGAGGGGTAGATCAAGAGATCTAAAAGTGCAGTCTAAGATATCTATATATATATATATATATCTATATATATATATATATATATATATATATATATATATATATATATATATATATATATATATATATATATATTCACTTTTAAAAATCTTCTTCAAATAATTGAATACAAAGCACACAGTATTTATTTGGTTAGGGTTAGGGTCAGGGTGGGTTGATTTCGTAGAGTTGACGAGCTCTGAAAGCAAAAGGTGGAAGTGCTTGGCAAATACCCTAGAATCACAATCAGGACACTTTCTAACGGATATTCCTTTACACTGCCGCTTGATGAGAAAAGCGCTCTGGACTCCACCAATTAAAACCTGTGCTCTGATCACGTGATCTGCCACTGATTGTATTGTGGTTAATAGCAGATAGAAGTTTATAACCTTGCCTCCTGTGAGGAGTCAGTACTGCTGTTTATATTGGACTGTTGAATCTAATATTTTGGTTAAAAAATTTTTTTTAAAAAAAATTGATATATATATCTATATATATATATATATATATATATATATATATATATATATATATATATATATATATATATATATAGTACTGTACAAAAGTTTTAGGCAGGTGTGAAAAAATGCTGTAAAGTAAGAATGCTTTCAAAAATAGACATGTTAATAGTTTATATTTATCAATTAACAAAATGCAAAGTGAGTGAACAGAAGAAAAATGACATCAAATCAATATTTGGTGTGTGTGTGTGTGTGTGTGTGTGTGTGTATATATATATATATATATATATATATATATATATATATATATATATATATATATATAAATGAACTATTTTAATTATTTTTTTTTCACTTTGAAATTTTGAGGAAATACAGCACTGATGGTAAAAATAAAAGGCTGACACAAAAAATAAATATTCTAGAATTTAGTATTCACTGTTTTTCAAGTAAACATTTAAATATTTAGAAACATTTGTGTAAAATAAATCTAGGCAACCACAGTACATTACAGATAGGTATAGTGATGCATAGTTATAACAAAGCAATGTTGGGAAACTTTGAGATTATTGTGCAAATGTATTATAGGTTATAGGTGCAAAAAGTATTATAGGTTTTTAAAAACATTTTAAATAGCCTTTTGCGTAAAATATCTAGATATAATAATAATAATAATAATAATAATAATAATAATAATAATAATAATAATAATAAGCATGTCATTTAACAAGACAGTGTAAGAGGAATGTTGTAAACCAATCCAATGTAATTGTAACAGAGAGAAGTATGTTCCCACTTGCAATCATCCAAAACCCCCTTTTTATTGCATTTATTGTGTTACATGTATATGCTGGTTGGCCCATTTTTATTTATTTTGTAAACCCAATCTAGGTTATACAGACAGTCCTCGCACTTACGACACAATTGGTTCCTGAAAGTCGCATTGTAAGTCGAAGCGTCGAAGTACATTTTCCCATAGGAACAATGTTAGAAATTGAGGATACGTTCCTGACTCTTCAACCAGATAATATAGTTTTACAAAAATGACCCGTTATATTGTACTCATGCAAATATTCATTTAACTTTTTACACTCAGCCTGGTGTTTACACGTATATTACTGAGACACCTACCTGGCTTGTTTAAAAGTACAGACTGATGGCTTTCATGTTGAAGACTGTCAAATACTGTTCAATTCTACCCCCACTCAGGTTTATAATTCCTGGATGGAGTGTTATCTGTACATGTCATCCACCAGAATGCGTTTCCTTCACTTGTGGTGTTTGCAGCTATAATTTTCACTGTCATCTACATGCACTACCACTTCATCTTCTGCCACTCTATCTTTAAGTTCTTTCATCCTGTCAAACTGGTGGCTTATGTTGTGTATATGGGTGCAAAGTACAGGCAAATGATCATTGGCTAAGTCAACCAGTTTCTCCAGAGTGTGGAATCTTTTCTCGTGACATGCAGAATTTGCTTCTAATTCTGTAAACGACCCACCTTTATGTTTTTTCTTTAGCAATGTGGTTTTTGTAACCCACTCTTCCCAAGAAATAATGTTTTGTTTGGTGTTTTCATCTGTTGTGACAGGAAGTGTTTTGTTGTTGCATTTCTGACATCGTTGGTACATGCAGTCCATGTTATCTTTGTTGCAAACAACAGTCTCTACAAGTTCACTTGTTGATTTTGTTAAGAAGACACCAAGCTGATGCAACTTAATTATTTGTAGTTTAACGTTCTTGTGGATTTTACAAGCACACGTTTCTCTGTCCGTCACTTTTGGTATCACAGTGCAAAAGGGTCGATGCTTACAAAACTGTGCCCTGAAGAGTTTTTTTTCTGAAGGCTCTCCAGTGTGTCTGTGTGGCAAAGTGGCTGGTAAGGGCAACAGGTGTAGCGGTGATGCGGTGCAGGAGTGATGGACAGACAACGGTAATTTAGTGAATAAGTGTTTATTGTGCTGTTTCCAGGTCTGGTGATCCGTCAAATAATAAATCCCCGGCAGTACACAACAATGTGTAAAGCGCGGGGAGTGTGAATAACACAACACAGTCCTGAACAGAAAACAAAGGCACGGTCACCAGTCCTGGGTGAATCCAAACATGCAGGTGCTCTGTGCAGTGGTGCTCCGGATAGTGCTTTCCTGGCGTCAGCTCCGGAGGTGTGCTTTAACTGTCTAGTGGTGCGACAAAGACAGACAATTACAGACAGACAGAGATAACACACAACACGTAACAAACACTTGTTTCTCATATTTTCTGAGAGCTCGTCTCTCAGTCCTTCTCTTCTAGCGTTAACCCAAACGAAGGAAAAGATCAGCGTTACCCTGGCCCCTATACGTAATCCCGCATGATATCTAGATAAACAGTTGCAGCTGCCTTATTACTTGCAGCTGCCCCTCATTTACCTTTCAAGTCAAACAGTCTTACAACAGAGTCTCGCTTCTTTCCAGGCTAACCCACTTCCCGGTTCCGGAAACGAACTGTCAGGCCAGCCCTTCCAGATACTTCTCCTCCCTTTCT
This sequence comes from Polyodon spathula, assembly GCF_017654505.1. Taxonomy (NCBI): domain Eukaryota; kingdom Metazoa; phylum Chordata; class Actinopteri; order Acipenseriformes; family Polyodontidae; genus Polyodon; species Polyodon spathula. Next base: position 70,151,527 of record NC_054534.1, read on the forward strand.
TTAGCACCCTCAAAGATCGGGAGGAAGATTTATCACCAGAACTCATTGTATTTCTGTCACAGTCTGTTAAATACCTCTTCCTGAATATTTGCCCCTTTCTTCTTATTCTCAGTGTTTCCATGTATTATGGTTGATGCATCATCTTGATGCAGGAATTTATGAACTGCATTGGTCATCTTGTTCCTTGTGCTTCCTATTGACAGATGGTTCGATGAGTCAATTGGTATGTCTTTATTTTCTCTTCTCTGAAGGATCACATGCCTTTGTGTTTCCCTTTCTGTTGTAGTTCTAGAGTTTGTCTGTCACATTATTTCTACTTTTTTCTATTTTTCTCTATTTCAGCAGTCTTTATTTTTAACTTTGCTTCTGCTTTTTTTCAACTTCATCCTTAGATTTGATACAATCTTTTTTTATATGTTAGGCTGGATGTTGATTTAGGAGTGGAAGTCAGGATAAACATTTCTGTAATTCAGTAATATGAGAGAATTGGTCAGGGGACTGAATACTTTTGCAAGGCACTGTATATATATATATATATATATATATATATATATATATATATATATATATATATATATATATATATATATATATATATATATATATATATATACTGAGTGTACAAAACATTAGGAACACATGCTCTTTCCATCCTTTGTTTAAATAGAAAATGTCTTTCTTTAGTGTAACAGGTCTCATAACTGACATGGTAATGAGAAATGGGCATAACCTTAATTCTGTAAATAAAATGTGCCAGCCATAGTGACTTTGAGAAACTTTTACTTTGAAAAGTTATTTTTTATGGCTCTTTTATTGCCAGTTATTTTTTTCTTAAATCTAATACATTTCTAGATTATACAATTACGGTAATGAGATTCATAACAGTGACACATCAGGAGATACTAAGGTAAATTGTGAATTTAAAAGAAAGACAAAGCACATGTCCATCTTGAAACTTCTCTCCTTGCTGATGCATCATGGGTAAATAAAACTTTATTTAAATACTTCCCGGAATCTCTGGAGAAACTTGAACAATTGTTACAGTAATGAGACAAATCGCTTTGGACACGTAGTTTTTCTCAAAAAAAAAAAACTTTGGATGCATTACGATAATAAGATTTCAAGTGGAAAAAAAAACATAACAAATGTGAAAAATTGGTAGAGGTGAAGAATTGTCCTTCTCCTTTGCAATGATTATAATTTGTGTTACAGTTATCCACCACAGGCATGTTTTTATAGCCAGTTGGTGAGAATCATGAAGTGATTTGCTCAAGGTTACACAGTGAGTCAATGAGTGAGCTGGGATTCGAACTCGTAAGAACCTCTTTGTTAAAAGGCCTTTTCACACTTGAAACATCTGCATTTTTGACAAAAAGCAAGTCAAAAAATGCAATTTCAAAAATGTATGTTTTGAAATATTTTAAGTGGCATTAATTACACTGAACACATGTAAAATATATATAATTGCATTGTTAAATTCTCCTAGACTTTGTTGCTGAGAAAAGACCATTAGTTTACAGTTTATGGATGTTCTAAATGATTATTTGTATTAAACTGAAAGGTTTACACATTTAAGGGTGGCAGTCTTGCATGTAATTGTGACAAGGCTAACAGTTATTTTGTCATCTATTTGTAGGTGTTGTGAATTTGGTCATGTATTATAATATCAATTAGTTATAAATGGGTAGATTGGGAGATATTTATTACCGGCTATGGAATTTATCTCCGGAAATCTTTGAAATAGTACACAAGTCTATGTATGTAGCCTCAAATGCACAAGTTTTAATTTTAAATAAAAAATATTTTGTAATAATCATTTGTAATAATAATTTTTAAAAATCCCAAGTCTGCAGATGTCTGGCCTTATTTTAGGACAGTTTCCAGTATGAGCATTTTTCACTTTGAATGTCTGGGGAATGGACACGTAACTGCAACTAATATATATAGGAAACTATAGAATATTTTATTTTTTAAAAGCCATATGGAATATTTGATACTTTTATTGTTAACCCATGTGTTCCAAATGTTACACTTTGAAATACATTTTTTTTTTCTGTACATTGATACATATTTGAATACAATGTTATTAGAATATGCATGTACTTTTAGACCTTTTAAACCCATGTTAACACATGTTATAGGAAATCTATCTGAGCTGTAAAACAGGTATGGAGTGGTAGGTTGGAAGAAGAGATCACCAGGGATCAAAAGTTTGGCAACACCCCCTGCTTAGGATCCCAGTGAAAAGAGACCATTGACTAGACAGCAGGAACAGAGAAAATAGCCATTCATCTTAAGTACTCTTATGCTAGTATAATGGTTACAGTCAGGGGCGCTGGAACTAGGGGTGCTGGGGGTGTGGAAGAACCCCTTGGCTTTGCATGGCTTCCATCATATACAGAGGTTACAGTTGTGTTCAATGGCTTTCAGCACCCCCACTTTAAAAATTGTTCCAGTGCCACTGGTTACTGGTTACTGGAGAGCATGGAATGTTAGTGTTATGACAAACAGTATTGTGCCATTTTATGAAAACATTTAAATATTTAAAAAATACACATGAATTGGGTAAATCAACTGCCTTCATTGTGGTAGACTGTTACTGATTATTTCTTTGCATGTACAAATGTGCCAAATAACATGCAGTACCCACTACTTAGATTTGGATCAATGTGCTGTTCATCTGACAGTAAAAATATGTTGTATATTGTTCCCATTGTTAAAACTGTAGTTCACATTTAAGAAAAAGCCCACTTTGGCTACATTTACAATGAAAATAGATGTAGCATGCTATGGCTGTCACGCTATTATTCCTGAAAAAAAATCCCTTGACTGTTTTTTTTATTTTGACATGGGTTTACTATAAACTTCAAAGTGCTGCGCCAGTGGATGTCATTTTATGGCAATTAAGGGAGGGGGGTATGATAATATATAACACACATCATGAGATGTACCCATAATTAAACGTTCATTGCATTAAAGAGGGTGGTTACAATGACTTCGTAAGATTTAGAATTATATTTCCTAATCTTGGCCATCTGGGTTCCTAACAACTGTAACTGGAGCGTTCTACTGGTCATATGTTTTTTTGCTTGTTTGTTTTTTTTTTTTTTTTTTTTTTTTATCTCCAAGGATGTTTAATTGTAATTATTTGTTAAATGTGTTTATTAAGATTCCCTCATAGCACAAAAGGGATTCCTTCATTTGAAATGCTAAAGTTGTGCCAACATGCTAACGATACTTCTATAAATTAGATTTATTTTCTTAAACTATGAAGGTTAATATTTGCTATACTACTATAAATATTATGAGAAGTATTTTGTATTGAAATATTTTTCAACAGCATGATTTGATGCTTTGATCTTAAAGACCATAAGCTAGAGATTTATTGATTGATCTAACTAGAGTTCAGTTTGAGATTTCAGGATTTATCAGCGCCTATCACAGTAATCGGGCCCCGAGCGCTCTTCACAGTTTATTAAATCATGCATTTATTCATTCATTGCAGATTCTCCATGCTGAATAACCTGTTTTGAGATTATTCAGAGATGCCTGTTATGAAATTAATCAATGTACACTGGAGAAGCACTGATGCAGCTCTGTGGCCTTTTGCTGGATGGTTCTGTGGCCTTTCGGTAGTTTTATTGGCCATTGCATTATTTGTAGTGTGATATGCATTTCTTAACAGAAGACTTGCAATGAGATTACAGGAGATATGGAAGTGTATTCCTGTCTCAGTAAAACAACAATTCTGCAATTTGTCCGTATGGCAAAGTGATAAGTGGTGTGTAGGCGTAGAGCAGGTGCAGTGCAGTAATCCAACAATGAAAAGACAGACAACAAAGTACGGAGTTATGTTTATTTTATTCCAGGGATCTGATAAACAAACAGATAACAAATATAAGGACTGGCAATACACAGCGATGTGTATTGCACAGGGAATGATGAAGGGTTGCAGTCCCATAAACAATAACAAAGTCCAAACGAACACCAAACTGTGCTGGTGGGGAAAGTACAATTTCTATTTCTGGACAGTTAGTGCTGTGTTGTCCGGGTTTAGTACTGGCCATGGGCAACAGCTCCGGATCGTGTTAACCATCTAGTCTAACAAACAAGACAAACAGTATGTTTTTAGACAGACAGACAAAAAAAAAAAAAAAAAAAACACTCATGGTTAGTATCTCAATACTGGTCCTTTCGGTCATAACGTAACCATCACAAGGAACAGATCACATTACTATGTCCCTGTGACAGAAAGATAATGAGTTCTGGTGATAAATCTCTCTCCCGACCTGTGAGGGCGTTAAAGAACGTGAGGAGAAGTATCTGGAAGGGCTGGCCTGACAGTTTGTTTCCGGGACCGGGAAGTCGGTCAGCCTGGAAAGAAGCGAGACTCTGTTGTAAGACTGTATTGACCTGAAAGGTAAACGAGGGGCAGCTGCAAGCAATAAGGCAGCTGCAACCATTTATCAACATGTCATGCGGGATTACGTATAGTGGCCAGGGTAACGCTGATCTTTTCCTTCGTTTGGGTAAACGCTTGGAAAGAGAAGGATCGAGAGAGGAGCTCTCGTTGTGAAAAAGAATATGTGTTGTGTATTGTTGTGTTTTTCTTTGTAATTGTCTGTGTTTTCACCACCAGACAGTTAAAGCACATCCAGAGCTGTCATCGAGGGTCAGCACTATCCGGATCACCACTGCACTACCGTCACGAAATACCTGTGTTTGCACTCACCACCAACACGACTGCACTCACCCAGGACTGGTGACCGTGTGTTAGTTTTGTTCGGGACTGTGCCCTGTTTTGTTATCCCCATGCCTTACACATCGTTGTGTATTGCCGGGGATTTATTATTTGACGGTCACCAGACCTGGAATACAAATAAATAACTTTTTCACCGGATTACAATTGTCTGCCTGTCACTCCTGCACCGCATCACCGCTACACCTGTTCCTCATTCACCAGCCACTTTGCCGCAGTCCGTTTTATATATAGTGAATCATGACCCCTTGGTTAACTAGTACAACTGCTCCTCCAATCCACGGATGCCACACCGTTAACCTTCCGGGTAAATGACTTAGTGTACCGTAAAATCTGCTGTTCTGTTTGTTATGTGTACAAAATCTGTTGTTCTGTTATGTGGACAAAACTGTTATATAAACTAATTGTGATTTGTCATCAAGGATTACTTGAAGTTCTTTAACTCCAGCACCTTTAACAATGCTTGTCTTACCTGGTAAAGTTGTGCATAGTGTGCAGGGTGTCATACAGTCAATTTTAGAATGTCCAATTATGTTCCCTCTCCACAACAGCTCAGGTGATTTTTGCTTCCCTAATCTAAGAGAGCACCAAGGTCAATGTTCAGCGAAGATCCACGACTCAAACCTGACTGTATAACCCTGCACACTATCTGTGCCTTCACCAGGTGACCCCCTCAGGGACCATAACAAAATATTTATATAAGTAGTTGCTTGAATCCGCCTGCCAAACTTTACAAAACCATAATTCTATGCAAACCATATGAAACAGAAAAAGAAAAACAGTAGCGTGTAGAGTAATCTTTCTCATAATCTCTAAGGCTCACTGTCAGCATGTAGTGAGTGGTTGCACAAGAATGAAGTCAACAGCAGGAGACGCAAAACAACGCCCTGCGTGGGTGCCTTTTATTATTACAGGCAAACAAAAATAAACACACCTGGACAGAATCAGCAATGGTTAAGCTCAGGCTGAAAATAAAAATGATAAACAAACAAGTCCCGAACACTTTACACGATCTAAATAAAAAAAATCTTTACACAGCTGGCACAACAGGGTCAGGCAGCACATCACTGGGGTCCTCAGTCGGCAGCTTCTCTACAGAGTGTGTATCTCTGTCCTGCTCCTTCAAGTCACTCCTGGTAGTCTGCAAACGAGAGAAGCATAAAGCGGGTCACAAAAACACAGGCAACAGAATGCGGCCCTCACAATCAGCATGGCACCAAAGTCTAGCCAATCACTGTACACTGCACCAAAATCTAGCCAATCAGTGCACACTGCAGTACTGACCACAAGGAGTACACCTGGAAGTATTACAGTTTCAGGTCCTACCTAACCTCCAGCACAGTGTCCTCACAGGTAGGGAGGGACATTTACAGCTCAGAGTCATTCTCTCCCTGTCACACTTGCATGCTAAGCAATATAATAGTATTGCAGTTTTCTCATCAGTCATCATAAGGGTCCAAGTTATAATTATAACTTTTTTAAAGACAGGATGGTAGCTTAATTTTGGCATTGTACCTGTATAGATATTCATGCATTAAAAAATAAATAAAAAGACACCATTCTTGTCAGTCACTAATAGAAGCTATTGCCATGACAATAGCATTTTTTGACTCATGCAAAGTATAAATAAAATACTTCATTTAGTCTCACTGTTCATCTTGCCCATCCTTCCTCTTTATTCAAAATAACAAGGCGATGCCATGGGCTACCATGGTGATAACCGCAACCCAGCTGTTACATGTCCATTAGAATGCAATTACCCGAGGCTGGGATTATTTTGTGGTCTCTTTCCCAAATTCCTTAAGTAAAAACTCCTCATAAAAAATGTGTAATATTCTTGTTTAATAGCACAATTAAGCCTACTACGTCAAGGCTTCAGACTGCGAAAATATTTTTGGCGACAGTTTTTTGGGGTTAGTTGCCATTTATGGAAGATAATTTGTATGCAGGATAATTTGTGCCAAAATAAAAATAAATAAATAAATAAATAAATAAAAAATGAAATAAATACAGAAATTAAAAAAAAAATAAATAAATAGTAAATAAATCACAAAGTAAATAAATAAATATATTTCAATTTCTATTTATTTATTTCGTTTTTTTTTTCTGTCTGGTGCATCTAGCACTAGCACTCCAGAATCTCCATCAATTGCAGATATACTCTAAATCTTGCGAGCCGAGAGTTTGCTGAAGGTGATTTACCGGTAATTGCGCAGCAGCCTCCCTGTTCAGGCAAGGTACCACCGCAGACAGAAAAACTTGCACGGCGATTTAAGACTGGCTTCAAGAATTTGCCTGGTTAAGTTACAGTGGTGAAAAACAGAAAATGTATTGTGAGTTTTGCATAAAGTCAGGGCCCGCTATTGCAGGGAAAACTGCTTTTATTTCCGGAACACGTCTTTTTAAAAAAGAAACCATGAAAAAGCATGGTGAAAGCAGAAAGCAGAAACATGTTAAGAACTGCGTTATTGCAAAGTGTATGCCAGCCAAGACACCGATGACCCGCGCAATGGTACATGCTACAGGAATCAATGCAGAAAAAAATCACAGAGAATTAAAAATGAAATTCAATGATGCTTATATGATTGCAGTAGAAGAATTGCCATCCACTAAATTTAACTCACAGATTGTTCTCATGAAGAAGTTTGGTTTGGATTTATCCAAAACATATGACAGTGATACAGCATTTGCTGAATTTGTTGCTGTCATTTGCAGAAAGGGGTTCACAGTGCAAATTACATTTCTGTTTTAACTGACTGTGAAACAGATGTGGCTGGGAGAGATAATGTAATTGTGTACTGTAGGTGTGTTTCTGCAGGTGTGCTAGTGAATCGTCTGGTAGGCTTAGCTGAACTAGATCATTGTCATGCTCAAGGAATCTTAAATACAACCAAGAATTTGCTTGGAAAGGTTGACAAAGAATGTTCAGATTGGTGGCGAGACAAATTAAGTGCTTTTGGAGCAGATGGTGCCAGTGTTAATATGGGAGTGTGAACAGGATGGCTTTGCAGGGTTGACATCAGACCATAAATAGACTCCACAACCAGTACTGGCAGATGAAAACTGAGATGCTTTCTCTGTCAGTATATTTATTAAATAATAAAGAAACAAAAGATTTAAACAAAATACATGACTGAAAATAAAGGGCACGTTGGCCAAAGTAAATAGACAAACAAACAAACAAAGTGGACGGACAGAAAACAAGTACCGTGCTGGAGCTTCCAGCACGAAATAACAATTGTTAACAGACTCTCTCCTTCTCTCTCTCATTCTCCACTCATGAACACACAACCCCCAGTGCGTGAAATATGCAGCTTTTATGCAGCTGTACCGAGACTCAATTGCTATTCAGTCATTCAATTGGAGTCTCAGTACAACTGCACGTGAATTAATAAAAGTGCAATTCCCTGTGCTCACATATTATTTACCTGCACGTGAAGTGCTGTGCAATCCTCGTGCCTAAATACAAATATACATTTTAAACACTTGTGCTCGTAATCCATATTTATAGCCTGTGTATTTTATGCATACACACCAACATTAACACACTACAGACAACATACAACACTTAATAAACATAAAGTGCTCAAAGATTAGTTCCAGTGATTGCTGTTGGTGAGGAAGGGGTTTCAGGAATGACCTAGAGTTATACAGTGCTTTTTAATTTCTACCATGATTCATGGCCTGATGATCTTGTTAGCTTTGGAGATGAGCAGTTAGAAGTCTTACTGAACTGGTATAGCGACCGTTTAGAAAAGAATGGATGCAATGTTGATGCAGTTCAAGCAGAATGGGGAATGCTTAAAACACTGGTCAAAGGTCAGTTTGTGGATAAATCCTACATTGGTTTATGGGCGGTCACGCTAACAAAAGAACACTTTTGCACGGATTAAAATTTTTTTTCTATATTTAGTGAAAATCATGCTTGTGCTGCAGATATCAGCTGCCCAATGCGAACTGGGATTTTCTGCACAAAACAGAATTAAATCCAAGCTAAGCAACTCACTTAATTTGGATAATTTGAAGATCTTGCGAGAATCAGTACAGAGGGCCCTTCACTTGAACTTTCTGACCCAGAGCCTTGTGTTAAGCTCTGGCTTTGCACAAGTAAAAGGAGACAAAGACCAAACTACACTTCCTGGCCAAGTGATGCAGACATTTTAACTGTTGGTGACACTAGCTCAGACTCAGATGAATAAGAAAGATTTGATAGTTGTATGTAGTTCACAGGCTTAAGTTAAGGCCAAATTCCAGCTAATTTGTTAAGAAACATTATCAAAAGGCAGAAGTGCAGGATATTTTAAGTTCATGTTTAAAGCATGAAAGATGAGGAACAACAGCATAAGGAGGAAGGACAGGTGTATTAGCAGAATAGCAGATAACACAGGGGACAAGGAAGGCAGAGCAAGTCAGTCAGGCAGCGTAGAGGATGAATGAGGCAACACACGAAGCAAAGTGAGTTCAAATATTCTGCTTTTGTATAGTTTTGTTTTCTTGTATTTTGAAGGAGTTGAATTTGGATGTAGCTAACTTGCTATTAAACTGGCGACTTCTGGCATCCAAAAATGTGGTCTAGGAGCCATTGACTCCTTAGGTAAAAAGTTTGTCTGGAGCCCTGTACATATTCATAGACTTGGTTGTCGACCATCTAATGCAAATTAAAGAAGTTATGGGTAAACACATCTGTATTTCACCAGTGGCATCACTGGAATATTTATTTTGATGGTATCAGGAAAAAATACCTCTTCTACAAATGTTTTTTTTCCTCAGTTAATGAACTTTCACTGTGCTCCTTAACTGGTTAATACATTTATCCATACCAAATTATTGTCATTGGCGTGCTTTAAACATGGAAATGGTAGAAAATACCTTTTGTACTTTTGTCTATTGTAACCGACCAATTTGCCGGGATCTTAATATGTCTTTATGTCTCAAATGTTGGCAGGTATGTAACAGTATACTGTGTATCTTATTTGTCCTGTAGGAAAGTTGATCATACATGTAATTTATAACTATTATGGATCACATAATATTTTGCTTGTTTTTGTCATATAGTTGAACCATTTAAACCATGGTGCCTCTCTGTACTCATTACAGCTTAATTAACCCAATTGCTCATTATTTACCAGGAATTTCCCCTCCAGAGGTAAATTAACCTGTTATAAGGTGTGAAAAGTTCAGATTGTATAGTAGTCTGATCCATCTGTTTAAAATGTACTGTTTTGGTTTAATTCATAACACAATTACACTCACACTGCAATTTCATCTACCTAACCCTTTATTAAGCTACTGAGAGTAGCAACCTTTACGTATTTACATGCTTCCACACTGTTTAAAATTAAGTTCTAATTTTAACCCTATAGATGTATGTCATGCATACTGTTTATGTACTACTATATGAATTAAGAAAATATTCATTATATAGATCACTAATGATTTTGATATAAAGAAAGAAAATAGAGTCTGAGAATACTTTAGTATAAGTTATGTTTAACTATATTTGTGTAGACTCAGACATCACTTTCGGCCACAGGGCAAATTGGTTTGGTTGTCTGAAATGTGTCCCTGGTGGATTCCTTTCAACAATCGAACCAATGCACAGTTCCACACAATTTTGCTTGGTTTGTTGCCTTCCCTTAATCATTTACAGCCTACTGTGTTTTACATAATAGACTGCTGAGGATCTTTCAGCCTATCAAAGAATATGTTTCACTTGCTGTATTCCATGACACATGATCACAGAGAAATGCATTCATGACATCAACCGTACCATATTGAGATTTTACCGTGCTATTCTCAGTCTAGGTACAGCTGACATTAAAATCATACCTGAGGCATCTCTCGGAATTCACTTCAGCTCCACAGTCAGTTTGGTGACATAACATTCAGCCAACTAACAGTACTCTTTTCATCAACCTTTTCCGTCTCCAATGAAAATCGTACTGAACTAAATAAAGAAAACATTAAAGCAGTATATAATACATTTATATTGCAGGACTACATACATTTGTATACGGGTTATAGCAACACTTATACCATGTAAACAGACCATTGACACTTACTTGTTGATATTACCCACCTATATAGACATTCAATGTCTTTTAACCATATGCTATTAATCAGGTATCCTCGGCCTTCCCTTACCACACTGTATGCAAATATAAATATTTAAGTGATAATTAGCTCTTATGATTTCTTCCTCTGTTCTCCCACTGTGCTGATGGCATTGAGATTTTAAGACAAATAACAAAACGGCTTCAACGCTAGGTGGCTTCTTTCAGAGTTCCATAATATTTTTCAGAATATTTGCAGACTGAAATATTAATAGAGGGTTACAGTTAGGATGTTAATGGTTTAAACAAAGCACATTGGTTGGTTTCTGAACTACTTTGGTCAAAAATAAAATACTATCTGTTTGTCCGCACACTCAATCTTCAATAAAACTGAAAGGTAACAAACGTTTTGATTCTTCATAGAGTAAGCTACCTTGCTGCAGCATCTACTTAGTTTGCATTATTACTGAAGAAACACACACACTATTTTCATTTTTATTTTTTTTTACTTCGATTTCCTATTCTTTGTATATTCAAAACACAATCACGTAGCACATTCTTTCTTTTTGAACTATCCTGGTTGAATAGACTTCTTGAAAAATGTAATTAACAGCCATATTCCCCAAGGACTGCCAATGCTTCCTTAATACGACCTTAGCAGTGAGTATATTACATCAATGGCTACCCAGCCTCGAGAGTGCTCACGTGCTTATAAAATGAGACGGAAATCAGTGGCAATCATGAGTTGAGTTGTGGTGGTCCCTTGACCAATCAGAATGCAAGGCTAGATAATACTTATTCATTTAACCTCTCAAACAGACCAATATTTCCCCACAATCTTTCAATGACTGATAATACTGGATAATTTGGAATATGTAAAAGCTATGAAGTAACTAACTTTTAGAAGCAGGCTGGTATAAATTGGAAGTGTATTGTAAATTATAAAGTGAATATGTTATATCAATTTCTAAACTTAAATAATAATCAGAACTGAACCATGGTTTTGGGAGGCTAAGAGCAATTGTCCATTCTCAGCTTGCACCCACTACACGTAGGTCATTTATCAAAGTGCTGAATTGTTCTATCTGGCTGGTCTGTGTGGGTCTTTCAACATGGGGAAAGCTTGGTGTTAATACTCCCTTTCCCTGAAGAGAGACATCACAAATCTCACCATGCTTTTACAAATATGTTTAAAGATAGTTGCCTCAAACAGACAGTTGTCAACTGGTCAGGGATGAGTGAGCATATTTAGGAGTCCAGTTTAACCGTAATATAACCAAATACGTATCCAACTGGATCTTAATGGAACTGCATACTATGGGGGACATGTATCAAGATCAACTGACTCAACTGACTCGGCATAAATTTGACCTCATCCAGAATGCATTAACTGGCCCAAAATTAATGAGGCATGGCATAAACTGCAACTACTGGTTGCATAGATTAACAGACTAATCTGAAAAATTGCACCTCCCCTCCACATGGGCTACCTCAACTGAACAATAGGTAGGTCATTTGGAGGGGCAATGACTCGACTAAATGTCTTGACTTTATATTAAATTATTATTAATATACAATTGATAAAACCAAATATACTGTGTGTGTGTGTGTGTGTGTGTGTGTGTGTGTGTGTGTGTATATATATATATATATATATATATATATATATATATGTATGTGTGTGTGTGTGTGTGTGTGTGTGTGTGTGTGTGTGTGTGTGTTGTGTGTTTTGTTTACCGTCTCCGTTTGAGGTTTAGACATTTTCTGTACAACGGTTGTTCTACTCGAGACGTCGACGATGCACGTTTAGATTGTTACACACTGAATAATAAAAGTCTAGATAGGGTCCCACCGGTAACGGAGGTATTTTGTGTAACAGGTCCGCAAAGCAATATAGTTAAATATATATTTATATATATAATATATATATATATATATATATATATTATATATATTATATATATTATATATCATTATATCTATAGTAACATGGAACTGAGGCTATATATCGCCTAAGTCCAGGTTATATTTAGGCGATATATAGCTTCGACGTTATATCACGGAGACCCATAGAATAACAAATAGGCTAACAAATACTGTACAGCCACTCCATTGTTTTACCAGGGGCGTAGGGGTCCAGTATAAATCCTATACACAACCTGCTTTTTCTCATTTTTATAAAAATAGCAGCACATCGTTTTAATTAGTACACTTCATCAAACTCCAATTAATTTCATGAGTCTTCCTCTCCTTTCACAAATGCACAAACCCGCTGCATTGAAAGAATCCATTCACAACAACAACATAGGCTTATTGCTAGGGAGCTGACGTCACTGCCTTGTGACAGTTGCTAGTACATTGCTGCCACACGTGAGCACCTTGTTGGCTAGAATAAAAACCACTTCAGTTAGTAGATATTTAATTAGCTTTGTGTTACTGTGGAATACGTGTGTATATGATAACAGTACAATATTAATGCTTTGTTTTTAATTGTTTTGTATATTGTTGTTTGTGATGTGCAGTACGAAATAAAACAAACAGTAATTCTAAGTAACTATGTATATTGCAACTAAGACATACGCAGTTAGACAGTAAAAATGGGGAGCCAACTCCAAGACCACTATATATCCGAATATATTGAGCATAGCAAGGGGCAATTAAACAAGGGGTGGGTGTATATATTCTGTTCTATTATTGCTCTAACTATTATTGTTTAATAAACGTTGCTATTTTGTCTACATCTTTTTTTCCCCATATTGGGGGTGACAATTAGCTTGGGGTGACAATTAACCTGTAACACCGGCCCTAAAAGGCTCCATGTGGCAAAGTGGTTTGCAGTGTGCAGGTGCAGTGGTAATGCGGTGCTCAGTACAGACAGACACAAGACAGTTCACAGTAAAACAGCTCTTGATTTAGGTGGGTTGTGTGACGGCAAAACTTAAATAATAACATGAGTTCTACACAAGGGTTAAATCCCGAATCCCCTTCGCAACAGCTCCCGGGTAGTTTAACAGCCTAACAATAACAAATACGACAATTACTAGACAGGACAAAACAAACAACACACTCACAGTTAGTACACAGGTTTTTTCCTCGCAGGTCTTTGCGTAACACAAGGAACAGATTGCTCGGCCACATCCCCTGATATACCTTCAGTCACGCCCCCTTTGGTAGCGAGTGCAGTCACGTCTCCTCCAATCTATGACTGACATCACCTACCGCATTAAGGGGCTGACTCTAGTATTGTGGCTTCAACCCCTTTTTCAATGGCCGACTTCCAACTGACCCTGGAATGAACTGTCAAATCATCCAGTCCGAGGCACATTGTATCTGTTACACCGTGCCCTCACAGGTGGAGAGGGAGATTGTTGACTTGGATTCATTCACTCCCTGTCACAGTCTAAAAGTAAGACAGATTTCAAATTGATCTTATTTGGGCACAAAGAAAAAGACAGAAAGCAGCTCATAGGACAGAGCATTATGGCAGTAGTCATATAGGGGCCTGGAAAATAGACGGTATTTTTAAGTCACGAAACCGACACTTTATTAATTAAAAAACACATATCCTATTTACATTATAATCTACTCATGTAATTTGCCTAAAATGTGTTATCATTGATAGTTCATCAAAAACATCACCCAAAAACCAAGGTTGAAACATTTTAAAATGTCACCTAGCTACTGAATCAACTCTTTAAAGATGTACATTGTAACTCCGTTCACTATTGAAACAATCTTTGAAACAAAAAACGTTTGCTGGAAACAAGTCCTTTAACGTGGTCTGTGTTGGCTGCAGACAAAATAGATTTTTTGAAAACAACCTTGAATGACAAATTCAGCAACATTTTTGAGTTTTGTAAATTTTGAAAACTTATGTTGACACATCAATTAAAATGACACATCAATTAATGTAATCCCATATCAAATTTTGCTGCCTCTAATCCCAAAATAATAAATATGGGAGAAATATTAACTGCAAACCTGAAATGACAAAACCAAAGCTTTTTTGTGTCCCAGTCCCTGCCGATGAGAAACATCCCCATAACATGATGCTGCCACCACCATGCTTCACAGTAGGGATGGTGTTCTTTGGGTGATGCACTGTATTGGGTTTGCATCAAACATAACGCTTTGCATTTAGGCCAAAAAGTTCCATTTCAGTTTTGTCAGACCACAATTTTTTTGCCACACGGCTACAGAATCTCCTGAGTGTTTTTTCTTTTTTGTTTAACATTTAACTGTAACTATAGGAGTTGGGTCAGAACCAGGAATCTATGTGAAGATTCTAGGGAATGACGGTACTGTAAAATGGTAGATTTGAAATTCCCAGGTACAGAGGTACAGTGTGCAATGTGACTGTTATTTGAGTTGTTTGTTGTATTGTACTGTACAGTATGTCATATTTTCTCCACTTTTGAATAGTAAGTTTTACTGTGCAGTTTTCAAACCTGTCAGAAAAGAAGTCACTGAATCTTGACTAAAAAGATTCTTTTAGCAGTCATGTATGTCTCAAGTGCTTCTATTTGTATATTGATTCTCTAGCAAGCTAGGAGACTGGAGATAGCAGGGCACCACTGTTATTGGTGTAAATTCTGGTTTTCAAAAAATAAACACCAAGTTACAACTCAATATGTTTTGGGCACTGTAAGTGTGTTATACAAGTTAGAATGTGGTACCAATTTCCAAATCATTACGGTCATATCGGTCTTATCAAGTCATCATTTTCATGGCAGTTCTGTGTGCTAAATTCCTACTTCACAAGTTTCCACTTTGTTTAGAAATGCGTCAGTATGCTTTGCTCTTGTTTAATACACTCAGTATCTTTTTACCACACTATACATCAGTTAGCATTTATAAGGCATGACTGTCCCATTTAAACTCTCAACCTTTGGGCTTGTACACATGAGGTTAAACAGATGTTAAGATGGTGAAGTCATAGTATTAGACATTTTACTTTTAAAGCTTAATGACATCAGATGAGACTGTTTCAAGATCAAAGTGTATAAGGATTAAAATTATTAGGACCATTTATTTTAATATGAATATGATAGTGTTGTATTATGTTTTTACAATAATACTTCCCCTCACACAGACTAGGGTTGCACAGTTTTGCCTAAAGTAAAGAAATGTAATAACTGAATAACTCTAACTCTATTTCTAAAAAGTTAGGATCAGTCAGCTAAGGATTAAGTAGACTATTACAACCCATGCCTCCTGTCTGCCCATTAGAAAACTCTCGTTCAGTATTGTATTTTAAAGATTAGCTGTAGTCATTGGGTTACCATATGGCTCCTATCAGATTTCCATTTATTTACAACAAATGCTGTTCCCCTGACAGCGATCCTTTATGGTTTCCACCTTCTCACTGCTGAGCACTTAACACAATGGGAACCGCAGTGAATGAATGACCTGGAACTCTCACTCTTTCATATGGCCACTGAACGGAAGTTCAGTTGTTAGCCCTGCCATTATAGGTAATGGGTGCCTTTGGATTCATTCAGGGAAAGGGAGAGAGTGGGCCCCACCCCACAGGCTCTTTGAGGAGCCAGCACTGTGACATCATGTCTCTGCCATTGAGCAGACTGCATTGTTACCTGCGACGGCCTAAAACTATTTTTTTGTCTTTGCAAACAATAAAAGGACGCCAAGATCTCATCAATGCAGGAGACATCCTTCCTCTGTCCCTTAAAAGGGCACCCTTTCTCAATGAACAGGTCACAGAGACAGGGAAGTCACACAGGATACATTTACACTGTGGCACTACAACAATCCCATTTCATTCACTTCTTCTCTGCTGGGCTGGGCTTTGCTTATTTAGCCCCAGAATACCAGTTTCACTATATACAAATCACAATTGTACCTGCTGACATCTTTAATGCACTATCCTTTTTAAAAGTGTTAAACATTTTTGCCTAACTATGCTTGATGGGTTAATTACTTTGCCAGATGAGTGTACAAATCTTGCAGAGGGGGCTAGTGTATCGACTAAATGCAAGAATAACCTGCACGAGTTCCTATTCAACTTTTTATACAGTGAGATCTTGTGAGTTAACAAACATACACAGCTACAGACTCAATCCCAGGACAACACAGAGTACTGGCTAGTAATTTAAAGATATTTTGAAACTGGTTTCTACTAAACATTCTGGACCCTACTAGTCATTGGGTTTACTGTGATTTTGTTCATTTTGATTTCGTTATGGTTGTTTTTTCGTATTTTTTCCAAGTGGTGTATTATCTGTATGACTTGGTTTTCAGAACTTTTTTTCATATGCATACAGTAGTACCTCATTATAACCTAATTAAAGTATGTGAATTGTCTATATTCATTGCTGTACAATAAACCTTACCCCAACACTTGTTACCAGCTAAATTCAAAGCTGAAAAAAATACCTGATTTAAGGTGCATTGAATGAATGAGAACTTTGTTTGTCAGCTCTACACAGACATTTCTCAAATAACTAGAAAAGAACAGAATACAAACAACAAGCAGTGCTTACAAAATGGTTAACCCAGGCTAAAATGTTCTAAAAATACATTACAGCCATGGATAATAAAAAATACAATTGTAATTTCAAATATCACTATAGATTATAGTTATGCTTGTGAAAAGGGTAATCATCTCCAGATTAATTTATTAATGCAGCATTTGCATTCTGAATTTTAGCAGCGGGTAAACACAGTAAGAAACATATATCTTGAGGGTCAGTTAATGCTTCAGCTATAGATATGTATTTTTTATGGAATTAAATAATATATTAACTGTAAAAAAAGAAAATCATATTATGTATGTGGTAGAATACATTACCATCAGTCATGACAGCAGTACTGTATATTGGTATAGGGTTTTACCTATAAATGAAAAGTCCTTGTACACTTGTACCCTGATGATGACGATTACTTGCAAGACGATGTAACCCCACCATGTCAGAACTGTGTGCAAATGATTTGAGGTGATGTCAAGGCTGTAATCATGGAAAATGGCAGTCCAGCTCGACACTAGGTGCAGATCCAAAGTGGCCATGCAGTGTTTTTATGTGTGTGTGTGTGTGTGTGTGTGTGTGTGTGTGTGTGTGTGTGTGTGTGTTGTGTACCAGTGCAGAATGTGATATCACATTTTCTCCTCCAGGGTTGGCTGACTGTCAGTGGTTGGCCTATTTTTGTAAAGAACCTGCTCTTATGAAATGTGTTCTTTAAATGTAATTTCCTTCCTTTCTTCCGTCCCTTTCAATTCCATGAAGGTGTAGTACTGACAACATGGCTTTCTTTGGAGCAGTAATTATAGAGGAGCAGGTGTACACCGGAAAAGCAACCTTGAGCAAGGGGCCCCATGAACACAGCACCAATAATCCAACTCAGGCTTAAGTCCTTACAAAAATATTTGTAGTTATCTATGGTATATAGTCTAATAACAGCATTGTTTAATTTTGTGTATTTTTGTTTCTTACTAGTTTGGGTAACACATCTGCACATGCAACTTTGTTTCTCTTTTTCTTAGTCTGAATAGTCTTTTTGATCAAGAGTAACAAGAAGTGAGATTGGAATGGAGATGGGTACAAATCTCCTTGTGCTTAATTTATTTTGATGGGATAATACACATGATAGGGATAACATGTTGAAGATTATTTATCTGATCATGAGAAATCACACTAGTTTTCAATTATGTTTTTTTTTAAAACGTACTTGAACTTTTGCAGTGTTTTTTTTTTGCCATCGAATGTTTTTTTTTTTGTTTTAGTTTTTTTCTTTTTTTTAAATAATTTTCTTCCAACAACTAACAGCTGTGACATCTTTACTTGCAAGCTCCATCACTGAGGTTGTATTCATATGGTTTTTTAACCTTCCATCCAACCTTCCAGTGGTTTTTCTTTTTCCTTGAATATTACCAAGTTATCTTTTATTCACGCAATTCATGTTCTGCTGTCCATCTCACTACACCCATTGAATTATATCTAAGGATGGGATTTTTTAGTGTTTATATTTTGCTCTTCAGAATACTGTGATAAATTATTCACCTTTTAAAAGGGACTCATGTCCTTTATTGAAACCATGAACAAGTTTCAGATAGGGTACTGATAGGCCAAAAAGACTTGTCTGTAAAGGTACATTACAAGTTTGATGTAGACAGTAGTGTTGTTTGGCACATTTTTGTCTGCAAAGCTGTCGTTTTATTGTCACACAGCACTTATACCACCAAGCAAAAAAGCTTCTAGCAGTGGCTAGATCAGTTAAATTAATTATTCCCATGTTATTTAGGGGAATACTTTAATGTACCGATGGATATCTAGAAACTTTGGTAAAACAAACCTATCAGCAATGACACATCCTGTCAAAGTATGTATTGTACAACATGTTCCAATTTTGTTTTTCAAGACAAATACAATGTAAAGTCACATCAGAATTGTTAAGGAAAAAACCAAAAGCGAAAAGAAGAGGAAACCTTTTGAGAAATAAAACTACAATATGCAGTATAAAGTTCCAATTGGAACCTTATTATTTGTATAATAAGGTTCGAATCTTGAAGAAAAATACAACAAAGGCATCACCAGGGGGAAAAAAAAGGAAAATAAACTAAAGGCAGGTTAACCAAAATTGGATTTGAGAATGAAATGGTCAAGGTATGTATCTCTCCATTAATTACATTTTTATTTTATTTATTTTCAAATTTACACACACAAGGAAAACCTTAGTTGTATTTGTTTTAAAAAGGGAAATCTTAAATTATAGATAAATAAGATAAATCTGAAATGATGGAGACAGCAAAAAAAAAAAAAAAAAAAAACAACACATTGTTGGTGAAACTCAAAAATACATTAATTACAGCAAATTCTAAAGCACAGATGCAACAAGACCTCAGATTGTTTTTTTTTTTTTGTTTTGTTTTGTTTTTACATAGTTGAATGTATTTGCCAATTAATAGCCTGTGATAAACTGACAGGAGTATGTTGGGGCTTTTCAATTAATTTCATACAGTTTATTGTCTGCAAGTTATCAGCACTTTATGTAATTTACCCATTAGTTTCCCCTTACATGACTACAAATGTATAATAATCTTCATAAGACAAGATTCTGAGTAGTTTAGTTAAATTGAGTAGCTAAGTTTCTGAAACGAGTATGTTTACCTTATGCATAACATTTAGTATTTTGTTGGGTCACCTTTACCGTGGAAGACTCTGATGCTTCTGGATATCTAGTTAGCCCACGGGATTTCCTTTTGCTCTTCCCAATAATAAGACACCCGTCTTTGATACATGGGGGCTGATGCAAGGATAGGCGTAGTGCAAACAAATCCAAATTGCCTAGTGGCCAGGCAATTATTTTGCACTGCGGCCTAAGTAAGCTTAAGAGCAATTTAGCAAATTAATCAACATGCACAAATAATGAGCTGCAGTGATGATAGTGAGGGTCGCATTGAGCACCGCCTGTGCATCAGGGTATTTAGTGGCTGCATTTATAGCCCAGAGGTGAGGTTAGTTAGGAGTACAGAGAGCAGTAGGCGCTTGTGGCATTGTTGCCCGCCCCTGTGTGTATTTCAGTGTTGTATGTTGCGTGTTAATATTGGTGTATAATGGTACACAGGATATAAATGGGTCTGTGGAACACGAGTTGTTTAAAATGCATATTTGTATTTAGGCACAAGGATTGCACAGCACTTCATGTGCAGGTAAAATGTAATAATATGTGAGCACGGGGAATTGCACTTTATTAATTCACGTGCAGTTGTACCGCGACTCCAATTGAATGATTGATTAGCAATCGAGTCTCAGTACAGCTGTATAAAAGCAGTACGTTTTCATTCACTCTGGGTTGTGTGTTCGGTAAGTAGACAACAGGATTGGAGACGGTGGTTATAATAATAATAATAATAATGATAATAATAATAATAATAATAGTTAAATATCAGCTCACCATTTTTGTCTGTGCAGTCTGTTTTGTTTGTCTCTTTATTGTGGTGAAAGTGCCGTGTCCTGTGTGTTTTGTCTTTACAACCTTTTATTTTCTGTCTGTTTCATTATTAAACGCTGAGCCAATCGCTCAGCTTCACTAAACTCTACCTCTCTGTTGTTTATTTCCTGGTTCCTGTTTCCGGTCTAACGTCACCCACTGCAGCTGTTTTTGTGAGACGTGATGTCAGAACCGGAATTACCAGAGCCTCCTAGACGCAGACCAGAGAAGGGACGAAAGTTTTTTTTTGGGGGGGGGGGGGGGGGGGGGGGGGGAGGATGGTTGTTTTTTTTTTTGTGTGTCTTTTGGATTACAAAAAAAATAAAAAAAATAATAATAAAGAAATGGAAGGCTGGAGAGATGGCTGCCAGGAACTGGAGGACCTCCTCAGTGCTCTGTCCCTACCAAGAGGGAGAGGAGGAACCAGCCCAGGAGAGGAAAGTGAGGAGAAAGAGGAAGAGAGGGAGAAAGGTGAGGAGGAAGCAGAAGGAACCAAGATGGTGCACTCTGTGCTTTGCCTATGGGCATGAGAACGAGAACTGGCCAGAGCAGGAGCCAGAGGATGAGGAGCCCGAACGTCC
This sequence comes from Polyodon spathula, assembly GCF_017654505.1. Lineage (NCBI taxonomy): Eukaryota > Metazoa > Chordata > Actinopteri > Acipenseriformes > Polyodontidae > Polyodon > Polyodon spathula. Next base: position 70,172,865 of record NC_054534.1, read on the forward strand.
TATGCCTGAGTGGGAGGAGCCTGAGCACCCAGCACCCAGAAGGGGGGAGATGGGCATCTACAGCCCACAAAGGGGAAGGCAGAGCATCCACAGCCCACGTCTCCACCAGCAGAGGGAGAATGCCTGCTGTTTCCACCTCCACCAACAGAGGAAGAATGCCTGCTGTTTCCACCTCCACCAGCAGAGGGAAAATGCCTGCTGTTTCCACCTCCACCACCAGCAGAAGAAGAATACCTGCTGGTTTCACCCCGAGAGGGAGAGCCGCACCAGTCCCCTGCAAGAGAGGAAGAGCCGCACCAGTTCCCTGAAACAAGGATAGACTAAACGTCACTCCCACCTCTGTCGCCAGGAGGCTACACACCACTCCCACCTCCATCTCCAAGAGGCTACACGCTGCTCCCACCTCCACCACTGCCACCGCCAGGAGCAGAGCAGCAGGAGCTGCCTCTGCCTCCTCCACCACCAGGAGCAGGGCAGCAGGAGCTGCCTCTGCCTCTCACACCTCCACCTCCAGGAGCAGAGCAGCAGGAGCTGCCTCTGCCTCCGCCAACTCCACCGCCAGGAGCAGAGCAGCTGCAGCTGCCTCTGCCTCCAACACCTCCACTAGTAGAGGGTGAAGGTCTTCTGGGTCCCTTTCCACCAGCAGAGGGTGAATGCCTACTGGTATCACTCCCCCCCCCCCATCATCACAAGGAGAGGAGCTGAAGCTGCCTTTGCCTCCATCACCATCAGGGGGAGAGGAGCAGGACTACATCCTGGTGGCCCTTAGCAGCCCTTGCATAGATTGAAGAACCACCTGGCCGCAGTGGCCGAGAGAGGGCCAAAACCAACACCCCAGCTTGTCCTGACTCCCTTCACAGCTTCGCCTAAGGATACCTGCCACACTTCTCCCAAGGTTGCCAGCCGCTCCGTAACTCCTGGGTTGGTACACGGGATATAAATGGGTCTGTGGAACACAAGTTGTTTAAAATGTATATTTGTATTTAGGCACGCGGATTGCACAGTACTTCACATGCAGGTAAAATGTAATAATATGCGAGCACGGAGAATTGCACTTTATTAATTCATGTGCAGTTGTACCGCGACTCTAATTGAATGATTGATTAGCAATCGAGTCTCGGTACAGCTGCATAAAAGTAGTATGTTTTCATTCACTCGGGGTTGTGTGTTTGGTGAGTGGAGAACGGGATTGGAGATGGAGTTTATAATAATAATGATAATAATAATAATAATAGTATCAGCTCACCGTGTTTGTCTGTGTAGTCCATTTTGTTTGTCTCAGTATTTTGGCGAAAGTGCTGTATCCTGTGTTTTTTGTCTTTACAACCTTTTATTTTCTGTCTGTTTCATTATTAAGCGCTGAGCAAAACCAATCGCTCAGTTTCACCAAACTCCACTGCTCTGTTGTTTATTTCCTGGTTCCTGTTTCTGGCCTGACATCACCCTCTGCAGCTGTCTTTGTGACAGCGCTGTATGAGATTTGTGGAGCAGGAAGATCAAAACAAACAAAAAAATGTCAAAGGAAGGGCATCAAAATCCTCTTGGCACACAGAAAAGAAAAGGTTTCTGAGGAGGAATTGAGTCCTTACAACTGAAGTCACTCAACATGAAATTGAGTTATTTGGAAAAGCCTCAGCCAACTTCAGTTTTCACCAAAGAGGCCTTGTGGAGAAAGTCAATGTGTTGGTGTTACCAGGAGGACAGTCAATCAAGTGATGAAAAGGTGAAGTTAGGCTATTAGGTCTGATAGCCTGCTGAGTGAGATGATAAAGCCTTACCACTGCATCCTTAGCTTCTCAAACAAAGTGACCCTGGGTTTGAATATGTGGGGTCTTCTCTAGTCTTGCCCTTCTCCAAAGGTTTTCCTGCCTGTCCTCAACAAGAGCCAAGTGTCGCCGCATCAGGAAGTGTACCACAGCAGCTGTCCTAAAGCCAATGACAGGTCTCTGCAAGTGTGTGCTTTTATACAGCTCTTAAATACACTTGCACCATGTAAAAGGAGGTGTAAAGTTTTTGTAGGGTCAGCAATTGCCTAAGTGCAAGGCAAAATCCTGACATCAAATTATAATGTTTGCACCCGCTTAGTATTAGATCCTGCCTAATTCCATGCTCTTTTCTTCATTTGAATACATTTCAATATCATTTAAATGGATTCATGATGGCAAAGTGCTAATTTGATAGCAGGTGCAGAACAGCAGGTGAAAACCATTGAACCTCTTAAATCCACTACCAGTAATACCTACAAATAAGATGAAATCCTGTTATTTTTAAATTAAACACATAATCGATAGTGGTATCCATATTTTTTTTTCAACCAACAATCTGGATAAATGTTTCAGATTGATTGTTTTCAGATTTTGCATCACAGTGCAGATTTGGTAGTATCACCCCTGTGTACATGCTGAAAGTATGTAAGATAAGTATTTGTATGTGTTTCACAGTGATGTAACTATTATTTGTTATTTTCTTCATGGCAGTATGTCACCCTAATCATTAATCTCTGTAACATACATGTCTGATATTTAAGGAGCTGATAAATACAATAACATAGCAGGGAACTGTTACCTTGAAGCAAGTGTTTTGATTTCTTGTGTCATTTAACAGTAAACCTTTGTTATGAGAACTGAGATGTTTAGAACTGGCTGAAAGAAACAGTCCTTTTGAAGGGTACCTTTATTGTGTCCCAACCGAACTATGATAGTGTTACATGCTAGCTTCTTCTTTCTAAGGACCTTACTTTGTTGGTTTTGTTTGGCAGGAAAAACACAATTTAGAGCCTTATATACAGTAATTTTCCTCTTAAATATCTCCAACTCTCCAGAGACGCTAAAACAAAATGATACGTAATGAAGCTACTCAGCAGCTAGGGTTACTTTTAACTAATGATATGAGCTCATCAACACCAGAGCTGAAACCACAAAGACCCTTCACTGTCACACCCACACCCCCAAGCACCTTGTCCTATGCACAAATCTTTAATCAGATGGTGACAGTATCACCCTCCACTTATTTCAAGGGTACAAAGGTCTGAATTAACCCTTCACCTTTACTTTCAGGCTGTGTTTAGTTTCTTTTGTTCTTTTTGGCTGTCAGCTTGTACAAGACAGCAAAAGAACTGATCATGGCTGCCTTGGGGGGCAAAGTCTCCAAAGGAGGTGCACCTCAATCAGTCTAGGAGATAATGGTATCATGTCTCCTTGTCTTTGTTCTAGAGCTTAAAGATGGTTGTTTTGCATTTATTTCAGATGTCTCTTTAGGGTGACATTTCCATGGAAAACTAACTGAATTGTGTGATTATTGCATTTTGCTCGTACTGTAACGTAACATATGTTTTTATATTAGAGCCCCTTCCAATGTATCATGATATTTCCTCATCAATCATGCTGATGTATTTAAAGTTATCTGGTTTACAACATGTTTTAAGTAAATCAAGGCTGTGATGAAAGATATTTTTCTTTAACGTCTCAAGCACTTAAAACAATGATGTCATCTTTTAACAGTCTTTGAATCTAATCAATTTATGACATATTTAAGTAACTTATGACAAATGCATACAATAAAAAAAAAAAAAAAAAAAAAAAGTGTTGTCCCATTTGGCTATAATCTAAACAAAACTGACTTCCTTTTAGGATTTCCAAATCCAATCCAATAGTTATAAAAACCTGAATATAAAGGATGGACATTCTAGGAATTGTTGGTCAGTGTCCCCTTTCCCAGGTCCATAACTCTAAAACCATGCCGTTTCCTTCAACTGTGTAGCTATCACTAAAAATACTAAGCAATATGACTTTCAGATATTATTTCTAGATTGCTATTACCCAAAGCAATGTTCTATAATATTTTGCAATTCAATTGTAAGTTAATATCTTGTATGTTCAATTTGGAGAGGAAAGCCGTTCATTCAGCTACAAATATCTGACATGTCTTCGATTAGTCTTTACCACCCCAACGAATACTAACATTTTTTGATGATGTTTCTGTTACGCTTCCTAATATTATGAAACAGTGCCCCCCCATTCTTTATTGAGATCCTAATTCACATAATGTAATTTCAACATATTTTGTAGGTTTATAGTATTCACTAATGTCATTACAATTTTCTATGAAACAGATGTTCTTTCTGTAAAATGAGATTTGAAACTATAACCTTCAGTTTGCAAACGTGTTATGTTACTGTCAGCTACACAATTAGTTGAGAAAACAAGTAGAATTTTGAAAGATTGAAAATCTGCCAGCTGAGAATTTTCAGGACTCTCATTTTTTACATTTTGGATTTCTGGAGATTTTTTTGAGTCATCATCACCATCATTCTGAGACTCTGATCTTGATCTCTGAAAAATGTTGGTTTCCTGTCAGTATAACGTTCACTGTGGTCCCTACTGAAAAAAAAGGAATGTTAATTTCTGAGAATTAACTATGCTGAAGTATAGCCTATGTAGTTGGTAAATGTAAAACTAAAAAATATAAATAAATAAATAAATAATTTCATACATATTGAAATAAATGTATACATAAATCCATACATAGACTTTTCTTTCTTTCTTTATCTATATTGATTTTTATTTCTTTTTCAGTATCATTTAATACTCAACAGTTCTTGTTCAATGAAACAAAAACATACTGGAAATGTGAAAAAACGCAACCAAGCACAATAACAGCGGATTCAACTTGCATCAAAAACACAAGCCAAGTTAGCTGAAATAATTGGGGCAACCTTGACCCCACCACTTTTAAAGTCTATCTATTTGCTTGATGCTGGCCAAGGTTGCCCCAGTTGTTTCATCTAACTTAGCTTGTGTTTTTGGTACAAGTTAGAAGAAACAACTGGGGCAACCTTGACCCCCACCGCTTTTACAGTCGCGCCTATTTGCTTTGTGTTGGGCAAGGTTGCCCCAATGGTTTCTTGAATCTTGGTTTGTGTTTTTGATATCTCCACTTTAAATGGCTGGGCACTTTTGATAACTTGGAGTTTTTTCAAATTTCCAATGTGTTTTTGTTCCAGATACTACTTTACACAAAACACATTACCCCCACTGCACGATTCCGAGTCATCAAAAAGTATGCAGGCATGGTTTCAATCAATAGACATAGTACTTAATGTATTTTGCAGTACAAAAATAGTCAGCTAAGATTAGAAGCAGCTTTCTTAGATCACTGACAAAAAAACCTCAATATCACAAATGTAATACAATGGAGGAAATACAAGAGTATTTTACTTCCAATGGAAATCTCAAACAGTAAAAAAAGAAGAAAAATATGTCTGGACACTTGACACTTCTTGTTTCGCACCAGTGTCTTGATATCTGGCTGTATATCCTTAGCTGTGGCCACTCACAACACAGCAGCCAAGTTTTCATCTGTTTTGATTGGTTAAGGTTCACTGTCGAGAAGAGCTGCTCGCAAATATAAGTGCTTCGAAATAAACTCAGGGTTTTGTGAAAAAGTTCAGACAATTTAGGGAACTCTTTGACTGGAACATACTGATAGGAATCTTGCTGTGGCATCACTGAATTTATCCTTGAGATGCTTTTATGAATATGTATAGCATGTGTGTTCTGTGTGCTATGTTTTAATATGTATAGTCTGTGTGATTATTTATGATTGTGTGTTAGTGTGTTTTTAGATTGCAAAGCTCTTTGAGATGTGCTGCATGAATTGCGCTATATAAAATAAAGATTGATATTATTATAATATTATATACACTCTGTCGCTGAACATTCCTCATTCCTGTAAACTTCATGCTCAAAATCTACAAGGTAGGAATGTAAAATGTAGTCATATTGTTACTACTTGAAATGAATGACATCAAGTTCAGGGCTGCAACAGCTTGCTTGTGCAAATAAAAATAAGTAAATAAAAAAAAAATACTTCGACTTACGACTCTTTTGCATTATTACCCTGCTTCGACTTTACGACATCGATACGGCATTTACGACTGCGAGACTCGAGTCATGCATCATGTGCGCATACTCGGTGTCTGAACTGTAGTACCTGCCGTGGTCGCCCTGACTTACACTAGCATTTTCTTTTTTATACATGTAACTTTTTTATAATTATTAGTATTTATTTGTCGTTAACAATGACTGATAAGAGCAACTGACTCAAAACTAAACATAAGCTGTGAGCTCTGTTATATGATGAGGGGCTTAACTTCAGGCGATTGTATTTCCTGCTAGGAGTACCGCATACACACACTGAACATGTCACTGAAAAGCCCCGAGTCTGTACTTTTAAACAAGCCAGGTAGGTGTCTCAGTAATATACGTGTAACCACCGGGCTGAGTGTAAAGAGTTAAATAAATATTTGCAAGAGTACAATATAACGGGTCATTTTTGTAAAACTATATTATCTGGCCACAGAGTCAGGAACGTAACCCCAGTTTATAACATTGTTCCTATAGGAAAATGTGCTTCGACTTACGATGCTTTGACTTACAACGTGACTTTCAGGAACCAATTGTGTTGTAAGTGTGAGGACTGCCTGTAACTCATATATATATATATATATATATATATATATATATATATATATATATATATATATATATATATATATAGCTCTGGAAAAAATTAAGAGACCACTGCAAAATTATCAGTTTCTCTGGTTTTACTATTTATAGGTATGTGTTTGGGTAAAATGAACATTTTTGTTTTATTCTATAAACTACTGACAACATTTCTCCCAAATTCCAAATAAAAATATTGTCATTGAGAGCATTTATTTGCAGAAAATGACAACTGGTCAAAATAACAAAAAAGATGCAGTGTTGTCAGACCTCGAATAATGCAAAGAAAATAAGTTCAGATTCATTTTTAAACAACATAATACTAATGTTTTAACTTAGGAAGAGTTCAGAATAACCCTGATTTTCAAGTACAGCTTTCATGCGTCTTGGCATGCTCTCCACCAGTCTTTCACATTGATGTTGGGTGACTTTATGCCACTCCTGGCGCAAAAATTCAAGCAGCTCGGCTTTGTTTGATGACTTATGACCATCCATCTTCCTCTTGATCACCAGAGGTTTTCAATGGGGGTCAGGTGTGGAGATTGGGCTGGCCATGACAGGGTCTTGATCTGGTGGTCCTCCATCCACACCTTGATTGACCTGGCTGTGTGGCATGCAGCATTGTCCTGCTGGAAAAAACAATCCTCAGACTTGGGGAACATTGTCAGAGCAGAAGGAAGCAAGTTTTCTTCCAGGACAACCTTGTACTTGGCTCGGCACTTCACTTGGCAGATCAAGACCCTGTCATGGCCAGCCCAGTCACCTGAAAGCTTGAAAATCAGGGTTATTCCACCAAATATTGATTTCTGAACTCTTCCTAAGTTAAAACATTAGTATTGTGTTGTTTAAAAATGAATCTGAACTTATTTTCTTTGCATTATTCGAGGTCTGACAACACTGCATCTTTTTTGTTATTTTGACCAGTTGTCATTTTCTGCAAATAAATGCTCTAAATGACAATATTTTTATTTGGAATTTGGGAGAAATGTTGTCAGTAGTTTATAGAATAAAACAAAAATGTTAATTTTACCCAAACACATACCTATAAATAGTAAAACCAGAGAAACTGATAATACTATGTAACACAATTTTTGATCCTGGGTAGTAAGTGTTATTTCCTAATTGCTTATGCCTCAAAAGTATAGAAAATGGCTATTATTCCCCACAAACTTTACTTTTGTGACCAGGACAGTGATATTTTGAAATTTACCTATTTCCAATGAGAAACAGGCGAATTTGTGTCTTTTTGTTCGCATAAAGTCAGAAAAAACAACATATGAATCCAAATTAACATGTATTTATACTAAAGTAATACAAAAATGACTACAAAAGATTTAGAAGTGAGTAGTTTTTCGAGAGTTATGATTATACTGTAAATCACTTTCACGAATCAGCCCCCAAATGTAGTCTCCCATCATGTTCTCGTTATACTGTCCTTGGTAGCGGCGTTCAAAGTCCAGTATATCCTGGTGGAAGCGCTCGCCTTGCTCCTCCGAGTACGCTCCCATGTTCTCCTTGAATTTATCAAGATGAGCATCAAGGATATAGACTTTGAGGGACATCCTACAGCCCATTGTGCCATAGTTCTTCACCAGAGTCTCAACCAGCTCCACATAGTTTTTGGCCTTGTGATTGCCCAGGAAGCCCCGAACCACTGCGACAAAGCTGTTCCAAGCCGCTTTCTCCTTACTAGTGAGCTTCTTAGGAAATTCATTGCACTCCAAGATCTTCTTATCTGTGGTCCGACGAAGACACCAGCTTTGACCTTTGCCTCAGACAGCTTAGGGAAGAAGTCTTGAAGGAACTTGACTCACTTATCTAGAGCTCTGACAAATTGTTTCATAAGGCCCAATTTGTGCAGTGGTGGCATCAGCACCTTCCGGGGGTCCACCAGTGGCTCCCACTTGACGTTGTTCCTCCCCACAGAGAACTCGGTCCGCTATGACCAGTCCTGCCTGTGGTAGTACGCCTTAGTGTCCCTGCTGTCCCAAAGGCAAAGATAGCAGGGAAACTTGGTAAAACCGTCTTGGAGACCCATCAGGAATGCTACCATTTTGAAGTCTCCTATGACCTCCCAGAAGTACTCATCATACTTCAAGGCGTCCAGCAAGGTCTTGATGCTGTTGTAGGTCTTGATCCTGGAGTGCAATGAATTCCCCAAGAAGCTCACTAGTAAGGAGAAAGAGGCTTGGAACAGCTTTGTCACAGTGGTTCGGGGCTTCCTGGGCAATCACAAGGCCGAAAACTATGTGGAGCTGGTTGAGACTCTGGTAAAGAACTACGGCACAATGGGCTGTAGGATGTCGCTCAAAGTCCATATCCTTGATGCTCATCTTGATAAATTCAAGGAGAACATGGGAGCGTACTCGGAGGAGCAAGGAGAGCGCTTCCACCAGGATATACTGGACTTTGAACGCCGCTACCAAGGACAGTATAACAAGAACATGATGGGAGACTACATTTGGGGGCTGATTCGTGAAAGTGATTTACAGTATAATCATAAATCTCATAAATTTTTCTGACTTTATGTGAACGAAAAGACACAAATTCGCCCGTTTTCTCATTGGAAATAGGAAAATTTCAAAATATCACTGTCCTGGTCACAAAAGCAAAGTTTGTGGAGAATAATAGCCATTTTCTATACTTTTGAGGCATAAGCAATTAGGAAATAACATTTACTACCTAGGAACAAAAAAAAAAAAAAAAAAAAAATTGTTACACGGTGTAATTTTGCAGTGGTCTCAATTTTTTCCAGAGCTGTATATATATATATATATATATATATATATATATATATATATATATATATATATATATATATATAGATAGATAGATAGATAGATAGATAGATATGAGAATTGTTGCAGCCTAGCTCTTAGGCAGCCTGCGATGCATATCCAACGTGGCGTCAGGACGCATCAATGCCATGAGGCGTAGCCGAATGCGTTAGCAATCACGTACAACAGGATCTTAGAAAAAACAAAATAAACGTTAACGTAACACAGGATCACAACACAATATTCATACTTTATAAGTCAGTCTTTCCAAACGCCACACTTGCACTCCCATGTTTCACTGTTTTAGTACGTTGTTTCAGCTCATTCTGTATCAAACTATCACTCTGGTCTCTATCCCTTTCCATCCTGAGTCCTGATAATAGGGACCGATCTCGGAGCATCGGACGTGGATCCACTCACACATACGCTGATGTTTTGGGACACTGTGTAGCAGGCAAAGTTCTATTGAGGTACTGTACTGTACTCCTCTTCTTAGCGTGCCTGTATGTGTGTGTTTTCAATAATGAACGCGGGGACGATTTTGCATCGATTTTGGGACTGCTTCACTGTGCATGCTCTGTACTCTCGTGGGGGAGGGCATTTTTAGTATCAGAATTGAGTTATTGTTATTTCATTTAGAGATTTTTTTTCTGACACAAATGTGAAATAGGCTCACAACAATATAAACATTTCCACGTGACCATAATTCATTTATATAACACAGGTGTTCCCAGTATTTAATTTAAGATATAATGTTCAGATATAAACAAATAAACAGTGTCGTTTCATCATACAATGATGTACAGTGCTGTGAAAAATATTTGCCCCCCTGTCTGATTTTCTGCATTTTTGCTCATTTTTCACATTGAATTTGGTCAGATCTTTTTATGGGTTGTAGTAGTATATAGAGGGAGTCTTAGAGAAAAAATGACTCCAAAGTTTGGTGCTGCTTTCATTTGTTTGGTGTGCAAGGTAATCAAACATGCAATCTTCAGGTGTGAAAAAGTTATTGCCCCCCTAGTTAACTCAATCCAATTAAAGGGATAATTAGGGTCAGCTATATGAATACATTGGTTAACAATCAGGCCTGATTTGGGCCAGCCCCGCCCAATATAAATTTGACTAACTTTGGCACGTACCATCAGAGTGAAGTTGTCAGCACACAGGTTCTAGAGGCACATCATGCTATGATCAAAAGAAATTCCTGAAGACCTCCGGAAAAAAGTTGTTGATGCCTATTAGCCTGGAAAGGGTTACAAGGCCATTTCAAAAGCTCTGGGGCTCCACCAAACCACAGTCACAGCCTTATTGTCCAAATGGAGAAAGTTTGGGACAGTAGTGAATCTTCCCAGGAGTGGCCGTCCTGCCAAAATCTCTCCAAGAGCAAGGTGTAAAATTGTCCAGGAAGTCACAAAGAACCCTAGAACAACATCCAGGGATCTGCAACCCTCTCTTACCTTGGCTAAGGTAAGTGTTCATGACTCCACCATCAGAAAGACACTGGACAACAATGGGATTCATGGTAGAGTAGCAAGGCGGAAACCACTGCTCACTAAGAAGAACATGAATGCTCATCTCAAGTTTGCCAAAAAGTACCTGGATGATCCTCAGTAGTTCAGGAACAATGTTCTATGGACAGATGAGTAAAAAGTGGAACTTTTGGCCAACATGGGCCCCATTATGTCTGGCGAAAACCAAACACTGCATTTCACAGCAAGAACCTCATACCAGCGGTCAAGCATGGTGGTGGTAGGGTCATGTTTGGGGATGCTTTGCTGCATCAGGACCTGGACGACTTGCCATCATTAAAGGAACAATGAATTCTGCTGTTTATCAGAGAATTCTACAGCGAGTGTCAGGCCATCCATCCGTGAGCTGAAGCTGAAGTGCAGCTGGGTCATGCAGCAAGACAATGATCCGAAACACACAAGCACATCTACATCAAAATGGTTGAAGAACAAGAAATTTAAAGTTTTGGAATGGCCTAGTCAAAGTCCAGACCTAAACCCCATTGAGATGTTGTGGCAAGACCTGAAACTAGCACTTTATGCTCAAAAAACCACAAATATCCTTGAGTTGAAGCAGTTCTGCATGAAGGAGTGGGCCAAAATTCCTCCCCAGTGCTGTGAGAGCACATCACCCTGAGTGAGTGAAAACATGCTGCTTTTATACAGCTGTACCGAGTCTCGATTGCTAATCAATTATTCAATTGGAGTCTCGGTATAACTACATGTGAATTAATCTAGTGCAATTTCCCTTGCTCACATATTATTACGTTTTATCTGCACTTGAAATGCTGTGCAATCCTTGTGCCTAAATACAAATATACATTTTAAATCACTTGTGTTCATAACCCATATTATATCCCATGTACCAACTACAATACACCAATATTAACACAATGCATACAACATAGAACACACAAATATGCACGGGGGGGGGGGGGGACAACACTGCCACAGTGGTGCACGGACAGTGCCCAGCCAATCAATGCTGAGTAGATAGGAGAATCTGCTATCCAATCAGGGCTAGGCAACTGCATGACCTTTACTTCACCCATTCTTCACCCATTCTTTTGATAAACATGAATTGGATTATATCAATGTTTGAGTGCTTTAAAAAAAAAAAAAAAGCATAAAATGTGAAGAGCACCACGTTGCTAGGGGATTGTGGTTTCCACCTTATCTATCATGAGCCATAAATAATGGCAGCAGAAACCAGGATGTGTATAGACTATAGATAAAGAGTGTTTACTGTACAGCCACATTGTTTTAAAATATGGTAAAAGTAAATGTTTTTCTTAGATAACTGTTAAATATACCTGCATATATATTTTTTTTATCTGTTACTGTCAATTTCTGTGTTCAAGACCTGGATTACAGTTTTGTGTTGTTTTTTATTTGCCCCATATTGAGAGAGGCAGTTAAACAATAATCACTGTGACATGTCTGATTTTATTCTTCCAGTCAAGCAAAAGCTTGCTTAGCTTATGTCCCCTATACAATCTGCATAAGGGCCGACATCTGAATGATCTGTTATGAATAGCAACTGCCGTTAAATAGGCGGCTATGGACGAAATCTCATCATGTACTCCTGTTTTCTCATTTTGACAGCCGTTAATCCTTTATGAATAGTCCCCATGAAGCCAAAAGAACAGCAATCCTCTGTTAGATATGTCAAAAGTATGTAAAAAAATTGGGTTGGCCATAACAGTTAGCATTTTAGTTGTGTCTACTTAAGCCCATTTTAAAAGCTTGAATGACTAAAACTGAAATGCAATGGAGGCATTATACCCTATATTGAATTTAAATTCCCTTCTAATCCTTGACAACTCTAATTTCAATTTTGTTTATGATGTGGCGTCATTTACCATAAGATCTGGGTTGAGGCATCTGGGAAATACATTGCCCCCCTCCCAATTATGTCCCATACATCTATCTTTCTTATCCATCCTACAGTATATTTTTTGTCACCACTAAACATTACTAATGTATCTATTATGAGAAAGTGCTTTCTGCTTTTCCCTTTCAGTTTGTCTGAGTTTATTAGTTTTCATGCCTTAAGAAGATTGGAATGAAGAGTGATGTTTTCCCCTTCATGACATGCAATTTTACTTTGAGATTTTCAGAATGAGCCTAATCATAGGCACATAAGCCCTAATGGGTCACAAATGTTTACAAAACTAATGTAACATTCACATCTATATAAACGTTATGCTATTTGGATAGGGTATATTGCGCTGTTTAGAATAATATAAAGTCAAAACTATGAATGCTCAATATTATATTAATATTATTTATCTATAAAATATGCACTGTTATGGAATGCTTGCATTGTTTTTTTTTTTTTTTTTTAAATAACCACACTTACAAAATATAATTCCACTAACACCCTGTCATCGTCCTCAGTCTCAAGGACAAACACATGGCTTGGAGTCCTGCAAGAGTAATTTATATCCTTTATAAACTGCTCTGCTTTTCTTACTCATTTTCCTTTAGCTTGAATCACATTTTCTCAGTTTACACCTGGGACCCTGTCTTTCTTGACTTTTTTATCTGGGGAGCGATCAACAGAGGTTTCGATTGCTAACTGATACCAGCTGATCCTGTGCCTCCCATAGTAGGACTGATCCTTTGACATTAGGAAATTAGTGATTTCTTAATTCAGACCTTGATAATGGAATATAGTACATTACAACTTCAGATAGATAGGAAGTATTACTAAATACATCACAACTTCATATATTTCCCTTACACTTGCCTGAAAGAATAACAATAAACTATCCAACATCCATAGGCTATTTCATTGTATGGTAAAAAAAAACAAAAACATATCTATATATATATATATCTATATATATATATATATATATATATATATATATATATATATATATATATATATATATATATATATATATATTGTGAGATAGCAGGGAGGGGGTTAAAATTCCTCCCTGCTAGAAAAATGTGAGAATGAACGGTTGGGTGAATGGGCTAAGGGTTTAATTGTTTTATTGTTTAGATAATCCCCTGCACCTGGTGCTAATTGTAAATTGGAGCCAGGTGCAGGGTATTTAAGAGAGGCAGCCAGGCTGCTGAGTGCCCAACTGTGTGTGTGTGTGTGTGTGTGTGTGTGTGTGTGTGTGTGTGTGTGTGTGTGTGTGTGTGTGTGTGTGTGTGTGTGTGTGTGTGTGTGTGTGTGTGTGTGTGTGTGTGTGTGTGTGTGTGTGTGTGTGTGTGTGTGTGTGTGTGTGTGTGTGTGTGAGAGAGAGAGCGCAGTTGTTGCAAAATAAGGTATTGTGTGAAGCCCGTGTGTTATTGTGTTTGTGTAGCAGGTAAATGGCTTAGCCATCCTGCGTGTTAGTTAGGTTACATTTGGTGTTTAGCGAGAGCTCCAAAATGGAGTTAGGTTTTTGTTTCTGTTTTGTATATTTTTGATTTGGTGTTTATTAAAAGTGCGCGAAAGCGCTGAGAAATCAATTTCTTTGTCCTGGGTCTATTCTAAAAGGGGCAACGAACCGTGAAAGTGGCGCAATCTTTCACATATGGTGGCAGCAAGTGTGGGCACCGCTAAAGACCCAGAAAATTGATTTTAAAGACTTGTTTGATTGGCTCCAGAATTGGGCAGAAGTCGTCCTGCGGTCTCCAGATCTCGAAAGAAGAGGAGAGAAAAGAAAAAGATTAGAGGACGAAAATAATAAAGAGCCAGAGAGAAAAATTAAGAGGGAGGAGCCACCGCTCCCAGAGCCCAGAGAGGAGGAGCCGCCGCTCCCAGAGCCCAGAGAGGAGGAGCCGCCGCTCCCAGAGCCCAGAGAGGAGGAGCCGCCGCTCCCAGAGCTCAGAGAGGGAGAAGCAAAGAACAAGGAGGAGGAGATGAAGTGCCCACCTCCATCACCCCAGCGAACCAGTCCGGCACTGCCAGTTGCGGTCCCTTGCCCCTTGCTCCTGGACACCCTGCCGGTCTTCCTGGACCTTCCTGTGCTAGACCTGGAGCCCAGGAGTCCGCAACATTGGCCACAGCTTTTCCCCTGGTTCTCTGCTCCGCTCTTCCCGAGCACCCAGACGTCGCTGGGCTGCTGCCAGACGTCGCTGATGCTCCCCCTGTTCGCTGCTTCGCTTCCTCTGGGTGATCAGACATCGCTGCGCCGGTCCCCAGCGGAAGATCTCTGTCTACTGCTGCATCCTCCTGTTCACCGGTCGTCACTTCGGTCGGCCCTGTCATCCCGGTGGGGTCCCTTGTAGCCAGTTTATGGTCCCCTCCTGGAAGTGCCGGAAGGTCCGACCCACCCTCAAGTCCGCCCGTGGAAGAGGGTGGAAATGGACATTTCGGGACTTGAGTGTGGGTGGTTGTGTTTTAGGGGAGGGGGTGGCCTTGGTATAGCCAGGCAGTGTTGCACACTTGGGGGGGAGAATGTGTGAGATAGCAGGGAGGGTGTTAAAATTCCTCCCTGCTAGTAACATGTGAGAATGCACGCTTGGATGAATGGGCTAAGGGTTTAATTGTTTTATTGTTTAGATAATCCCCTGCACCTGGTGCTAATTGTAAATTGGAGCCAGGTGCAGGATATTTAAGAGAGGCAGCCAGTATGCTCAGGGCTACTGAGTGGAGAGCCCGACTGTGTGTGTGTGTGAGAGCAGTCGTTGCAAAATAAGGTATTGTGTGAATTCTGACCAAATCCCCAACTCCATTTGCAGAAATGCAGCCCCAAACTTGCAAGAAACCTCCACCATGCTTCACTATTGCCTGCAGACACTCATTCGTGTCATTCAGACTCATTCAGACTTCTCCGGATAGTAGATGGGTGTACCAGGGTCCCACTGTTTTTTCTGAGCTGATGGCATTGCTAGACATATTCCGATTGCGAAAGGAAGTAAGCATGATGTGTCTTTCATCTGCTGCAGTAAGTTTCCTTGGCTGACCACTGCGTCTACGGTCCTCAACGTTACCCGTTTCTTTGTGCTTCTTCAAAAGAGCTTGGACGGCACATCTGGAAACCCCTGTCTGCCTTGAAATTTCTGCCTGGGAGAGACCTTGCTGATGCAGTATAACTACCTTGTGTCATGTTGCTATGCTCAGTCTTTCCATGGTTTATGACTTTTGACAGTAAACTGTCTTCAGCAACCTCACCTTGTTAGCTGAGTTTGGCTGTTCCTCACCCAGTTTTATTCCTCCTACACAGTTGTTTCTGTTTCAGTTAATGATTGTGTTTCAACCTACATATTGAATTGATGATCATTAGCACCTGTTTGGTATAATTGTTTAATCATACACCTGACTATATGCCTACAAAATCCCTGACTTTGTGCAAGTGTACCTAGAAGAATTGATGCTGTTTTGAAGGCAAAGGGTGGTCACACCAAATATGGATATGATCTAGATTTTTCTTCTGTTCCCTCTGCATTTAGTTAATTGATAAATATATTCTATTAACATGTCTATTTTTGAAAGCATTCTTACTTTACAGCATTTTTTCACACCTGCCTAAAACTTTTGCACAGTACTGTGTGTGTGTGTGTATATATATTTAAAGCAATATTAATAATATTGGATAAAATAAAAGAAATCTGTTATAATGCAGTTGCTTTTTAAGTTCACATACACTACCCTCCAACACGTAAATATTCCTAATGCTCAGTAATTATCAATAATTATCACCATATTAATGCTTGTCATGTATCTTTTAATTTAAAGACAAGTTATTCCATTTTTAAACACAACATATGTATTATCAAACTATTCATGAAGAAGGATTATTTGTTGAAAACTTTCACAGGCAATTTTATCTGCCATCATCAGTTCTCACTCAGGTATTTATAATTCTGCCAAATTACAAATACCTGAAACTCAACCTCCACAGTGAGAAGTGGGACGCTGTCTTAAATGATTGCTGCACTGCTGTTCCCCTTCCCCTTTTTTGAGTAGTCTTTACAATAATCACATTACTTGTGTTGTAAAATGAGAAGTTGCAAGAGTCTTTGTCAATGTATTCTGTTCATTGAACGGTGAGTATAAGCATGTTTGACTGAAGTTTATTCCATGAGATATACTGGTCCAATTTAATTTGGTTTTATTTTTTTGTGGCGGTGATTGTACTACACCAGCAGTAGAATTTCACAATAAGAATAGAGTAGGACACAAGGCATTCTGGGTAATCTTTATTAGAGTTGGACGACTTACCTATCTCAGCTGCTATTTCTCCTACCAAAAGCCTGCTGATTATTATATTAAAGGCTTCAAAGGAATGACACAGTGCAATTTCTGCTAGTCTGCCTAGTGTCAAACACTGTCAAGACATGACAGAAGAAAGCTATTTTCCAGCCCAACTCCCAGGTAATTGTACTGCCAGTGCTTTAATCATTAATAAATATTAGTGCTGGTTTTCTAAATTACAAACCATTGCCAGTTTTGGTTAAAATCAAGTGTCCTACAAAGTGTACAGATAGTTTGATGCCACTGAACTATCAGTTTATGCCAAATAAACTGATTAAAACAGGTAAGAATGTATTGGCCCTATTCATAAAGCTAGAGCTGTTTCCTGGATATATTACTTAAAGCTTGAATAGGGCCTACAGTTTCACAAGTGACAAGTTGCTCAGTTCCTAAGAAAAACAAATGTCTTTATTTATAATTTAACTTTGCTAGTTTTATCACTTCTTAACCATTAGTAATCTTAAGTATTTTAGCCTCACTTTTGTAGACGTAGTTCATCCAGTTTGTGTTACTATTTTACTTTTACTACTATCTAATTTTATCTTAGTGTCCAATATTAGCAAGAAGTAAATAACAGCTACTCAGGAAGATCTGGTATAATTCCAGTGGCTGCTGTGAATAGTGCAGCTGGTCTAGAGGGAAAGACCATGTTACAGCTTTGAGAAACAGAGCCCTTTGGGGATGATTAGGGTTAGCCACCCTAGCTAGCAGTATCCAGCTCTGTGTTTTCAGATTGAACAAGATGCTGTTGACACCCGCTTGAGGTTTCTAATACAGTAAGAAGGAAAATACCCCTAGAGTCAATGTGAACAGGGGCGAAAGATTAATCAAGTTTGGATAACATGGTTAACGACTTAGGAAAAGAAATGGACACAAGAACGAATACTATTTTACAATGGACAACCCAAATGTGCAGCTCAAGCTTGACAGTGAGAGCTCTGGGACAAGATGTAGCACTCCAAGTTTGTACCTGTGGCTGGACCAAGGGTGACAACGGTCAGGGATCTGAAGAATCATCAAGGGAGAAATAGATGCTTGAGGGGGAAGGGGTATGGGCCCCACATTGATGAATACTTTCTACAAAGTATACAAGATATCAGCACCCCTGTTATAGACAAGAGTAGTTCCAATAGTACAACTAGAGATGAACCAGACTAAAAGCGAAAGGAACCTTAATGGGCACAAACCAAGGGTTAAGTGGCCCAGAGC
This sequence comes from Polyodon spathula, assembly GCF_017654505.1. Taxonomy (NCBI): domain Eukaryota; kingdom Metazoa; phylum Chordata; class Actinopteri; order Acipenseriformes; family Polyodontidae; genus Polyodon; species Polyodon spathula. Next base: position 70,191,070 of record NC_054534.1, read on the forward strand.
CTCTGTGAAAATGCCATGGCACATGGATGACCCAGATTTCTGCTTTTTGTTGTTAATTGGAACAGTAGAAAGGAAGTTGGGTATGTTTGGGGATACCATCTATGCTTATGGGTGTGAAGTTGGGAATAGAAGACAGAAAGCAACAAATAAATATGATTCCAGGAAAGTCTAGATGGCAGCTGGAGATTGAACAGCTGGTTAGAGAAAGTAGGAAACTGAGGAAGCATTGGAGGAGAGCCATAGAAATTCAGAAGGAGGTCCTCAGTCTTCTGCTAAATGACCTAAAACATAAGCTTTTGAAGCGGAGGACCTATGAAAGCACTGGAAAAAGAAGGAGCATCCAAGAACCATCTTTTATAAAGGTTTGTTCAAGTTTGCACCATTTCTCCACTGGCCTTCACCATGGCAGTAGGTAGTGGGAGAAGAACAGATGGCTTCTGGCTTGTGGATGCCACCACTTACAGCATACATGGACGACATGACCACAATGACTACAATAGTAGCCTGCATCAATCGGTTTCTTGGCAAACTAGCAGATAGCATCAGCTGGGCAACACATGACAGATCAAGACCCCTGCAAAACAAATTCAGAGAGTTAGCAAGGAATTTAAAAGACAAGACCAAAACTCTAGTATTTTCTGGGATACTGCCGGCACCTTGCAAAGGACCATATGGACAGCTGGAAATAAATAACAGGCACACAGGAAGGCTCACCTTCCTTGAACATTGGACCACATTCTACAACAGGGACTGTCTATATAGGCAGGACGGAATAAATTAAAAGGGAACCAATCTGCTTGGAGAAAGAATCCTTGAGGAGGTTCAGAAGCATTTAAACTAGAAAGGAAGGGGGGAGAAATCAACAAAAAACAGAAGGGAGACTACATCAAAACAAGAGCAACAACTCAGATAAGATAGCCATTAAATGTATTTATCTAAATGCTAGAAGTCTCAAAAACAAAATGTTAGAACTTGAAGCTACTGCACTAACAAGTAACTACGATGTGATAGGTGTTACAGAAACTTGGTTATCCGAGAGTGATGGAGACAAATATAATATTAGTGGGTATACACTGTATAGGTCAGAACAATGGACAAAAATTAAAAGGGCATAGTAATAGGGGCATGCTGTAGACTGCCAAATTCAGATAATGAGCAAAATAATCTGTTATACAATGACAATAGACATGCATGTAGCAAGGGAGAAGCATTACTAATGGGGGATTTCAACTTCACTCATATAAAATGAGAAAACCCAGTGGGGAGCACGACAGCCGAAAATGAAATTGTACAAATGACTGCTTCGTAACACAATTTATCAAGGCACCAACTAGGGAGGAGAGGAGGGGGTGGGGGGGGCATGCCTTGATTTAGTCTTTTCAAATAACAGAGACAGAATAACTAACAGAGGACAGAGAACAATTGACAAACCCAGATCACAATATGGTCTCATTTGAAGTGCTTTTAAAATCCCAAAAGTAATGACTAAAGTTTTACAATTTTAAAAAGGTAAACTATGAAGGAATGAAACAAGGGTTAACAGAAGTAGATTGGATTAAAATAGAGAAAACATCCACAGAGAAAGGATGGCTATTTTGTAGAACTATACTTCTTGTATGAGCCAGAGAGATACAAAACAGTGCCCTTTTATTTAGTCATTCACCCTGTATAGTCCCATCCCCCAGCCAATGACAGATTGTCAGCTGACAGTGTGGGAATACACCAGAGGTCACAAATGGAGATTAAATAAAGGGGCATTCAGAACAGAAAATAGGAAGCACTTTTTTTACACAGAGAATTATGGGAGTCTGGAACCAACTCCCCAGTAATGTTGTTGAACCTGACACCCTGGGATCCTTCAAGAAGCTGCTTGATAAGATTCTGGGGTCAATAAGCTACTAATGACCAAACGAGCAAGATGGGCCGAATGGCCTCCTCTCGTTTGTAAACTTTCTTATGTTCTTATGTGCTTATATATGTGACAGATAAGCTACATAATATGGTTAGCTGACAGTTAAATTGTACTGTATATATTTGCTTCATGTTTGTTTTTTTTTACAGTAAAATTTTTACTTTTTTCTATTTAAAAAAAAGTTTAATGAATTAAAATGGGAAGAAAAATGTGTTTAATTGTGTGAAAATCCATGTGAAAAGCACCTCTGTTTTATTTCCCAATTTGCATTATTTGAAGCGTAATCAGTTCATGACTGATTAAAGTTGAAGCTCCTCTTTGTTGCAGCTATTTTCTCCTCAAGTGTACCATTTTCCAAGGTAAATTCTATTATATTTTTGATCTAAATGACTGAAAATAGTTTACAGTTGCTTAGGATGCAGTAGAATTATTGTGGCTGCTTTCAAGAGTTATTGCAGTGTTCAAATATGGGTTATACTGGGATTTTTGTGTACTATGTACTTGCAGTTTATTCAACATGCATACTAAAGTACTTTACTTTCAACAAAACGTGCTGTCAGATCTTAATAGTTTTAAAATCAATAATGTATAACAACTTATATGTTGATATCTAAAAATATGTTGTATTTATTTACTGTAGTGTTAGGCGTACTTTCAGCATGACACATCTGTATTTCAGACTGCATATTTGGATTTTCTAGATTGTTTACCGAACAAATTGCAGCCTTGGGATTATAAGGATAGTATGCAGATTGTTACAGAGGTCAGAACATGATTTTTGAGTGCCACCTTCAATATTCTAAACCAGGTGAACTGAAGACTTTTACGCTATTTAAAGGCAAGGTTGATGTCTTTGTTCCTTCATATAAATTCAGTTTTTTTTTGTATGTGCTTTGAAATGTGGCTATTAAAATAACAGACGAAACATAATACCACTTTAATAACAGCCACTTTTCATTAAATGCATTCTTTAAAACAGCGGCTTTTATTTCACATTAAATTGACATTGTCTTTGTATCAAATCTTGAGAGCCGACCTATGCTCATGAAGCACATGTTTCTTATTTCTCCTGTTTTACTGTGCATGCATACTGAGTGAGAGTGGGATAAATAACTATAATTTCTGGAGGAGACTGCTTTGGTAATGCTAATACCAGAAAGACACAGTGGGGTTAATTGTTACAGTATTTCAAATGACTGTTCACCATATGCCTTGTGTTAAAAAGCACTATATGCTCATCACATCACACTATGATATATGAGAACAATTAAAATACAGTCGCTTTTTATTTTAGCCCTGGATTAAAACACGGCTGTAAGAACAGTAGAGCTCCATTGCCTGAATTGGCTCTGAATACATAACACAGATAGGATATGCAAATATTTTAGTTTTATTTTTTTACAGTATTTCATAGTCAGGAAGAAACCACTGCTCTAAAGAAAACATTGCTGCCCGTCTGAAGTTTGTCAAAGAGCACATAGATGATCCACAAGACTTCTGGAACAATGTTTTCTGGACAGACGAGTCAAAGGTAGAACTTTTTGGCCCCAGTGAGAAACGTTGTTTTGCGAAAACCAAACACTGCATTCGAACAGAAGAACCTCATCCCAACCGTCAAGCATGGTGGTGGGAGTGTGATGGTTTGGGGCTGCTTTGCTGCCTCAGGACCTGGATGACTTGCCATCATTGACACAACCATGAATTCTGCATTGTATCAAAAGATTTTAGAGGAGAATGTCAGGCCATCCATTCGTGAGCTGAAGCTGAACCGAAAGTGAGTTAGGCAGCAAGACAATGATCCTAAACATACAAGCAGATCTACAAAAGAATGGCTGCAGAAGAAGAAATTCTGCATTTTAGAATGGCCTAGTTAAAGTCCGGACCTAAACCCCATTGAAATGTTGTGGCAGGACCTGAAGTGAGCTGTCCATGCAAGGAAGCCCTCAAATGTCACTGAGCTGAAGCAGTTCTGCAAGGAAGAATGGGCCATAATTCCTCAAAACCGATGTGAGAAACTGACCAACAGTTACAGGAAACGCTTAGTTGAAGTCATTGCTGCTCAAGGGGGTGCCACCTGTTACTGAATCTAAAGGTTCACATACTTTTTCACACATGGATATTGAATCATTTGTGGATAAATAAAGGTTGAAAAAGTATCATTTTTGTGTCATTTGTTTAAACAGGTTATCTTTATCTATTATTAGGATTAGATTAAGATCTAATAACATTTTCGGTTTGAAATATGTGAAATATGTGAAAATCCTAAGGGGTTCACAAACTTTCTCGGCACTGTATAGTTTTTGTTTCCTGTGAAGAAGTCTGTTTGCTACTGTCCTGTTAATACTCAGATTGCCCCTAAATGGTGGTATATACAATATACAAAAATGCCGTGAAGTGAAACCATCTTCACCCAGATTATCACTCTTATCAACAGATATGTTGTCTGTTTTTGCCACCTCTAGATAACCATTGCAAACTACCATCCATTTTGTTTTAATTACTTTTTCACCACTGAAACCCCACCCTACAGTACATATTATACTGCACCACACCAGTTTAACACACCCAACTGGATACGTGAACACTAATACCAGCAAAGCTTCCTGAAATTGTCAGGGCGTACAGAAAGATAAGGAACTGTAAGTTTCCTGCCACACTCCATTGAGGTGGTTGGGATTCATGATGATAATTTACAGATTAATGATCTAAATAACATTTTTTAATTGCATTTGATCTGGACATAACTTGGGTTTATGCATAGTAGGCTAAACCATTGCTACTTTTTTTCAACAATATCTAATATTTGGTTATTAAGCATCCTCCTAAGGGGAGCTTGTATGAGTTTCTCAACCCACTGCCATCACCATTACAAACCAGTCAATCTGATATCTTACATTATGCTACTTTCGGAGGACGCATGCTCTGGGGGGAGGGGGTTGCAAGCGGTGAGCCGAGGATACAGATAATAATTGGGCACACCAAATTGGTGAGAAAACTGGGGTAAAAAATTAGAGATGATTTATAAAAGAAAAAAAAATCCCAAATCAGATTACCATTGTGCTTTGTCAGAGAAGAAAGAGACCTAGAACCAGAAAAACTATATGAAAACATTCCTAGAGAAAAAGAGCCTTTTCACTAAACTCTGTCGGCACTGTCTAACAACAAGTCTCTCTTAGTCAACATTGTTTACCTGTGTTAGTTGTTTATCTTGGCAATGTTTTTGTCCAAAACTGTTTTTCTGTCTAGAATTTCACCCGTAGATAAGATTATACTAGCCTCCTTGTTTTAGAAAAGTCAAGTTCCTGGCCTTAAACTTTCCCCTGGGACTTTCCCCAGAGGTTAAAGCTTTCTACATCACAGCGTTCTGGGAATATAATCTTTTTGAAAGTGTGCAGCATGGTGCCGTGAAAATTAAGGAAATCAATGCAGTCTATGAAATGCTTTGTGTCTGATAAGGTGAGCTCAATGCCAAGACTTCTGCATCCTAAATCCTTTCGCAACAGATATGTTCCTACAAACCACAATGCAGACTCTGGAGCTATTAAAAGACAGAGCAGCCTTATGAATTCTGCTGACAGCCTTGTACAGTATATGAAACATTAAATTGTGATCTCTTCAACTCACAATTTAAATTCGTAACTGAAGAGATCTGCTTGTATAGGACTGTTTGTGTTGTGCATTTATGTAGCTGTTCAATCAAACAAACAGTCATCACCTTGATTTCCTACAAGGAATTTTTTACCAAAGAACCGAATACCAAGGTCTATTGCTGTCAAGTGTCATTTTAACTCCTTCCAGGATAGGTTCTAACAGAAATAGGCTTCCACATTTACAAGCTAAATGGATTCATTAAGTAAGTAGGACTGCAACGAAGTGCACATTTTAACCTTCGAAGGTTCGGAACACATTACCAAAGGAAAGTTCGAACCTTTGATGGTACTAATTTTCATAATTTACTGGTGGCGTCACCATAGCTACTAGCTTATATTTGATTGAAAATCCTATTATTTTACAGGTAAGCCATATAAATGGAATAAAATATTCACACGTAGTTTACAAATATGTTATATAGAACAGTAATCAAGTTTTTATAATTTAAATAAAAATAAAAATATACTTTGCTTATGTTCACAAAATTGATGCTGCTTGAGATATAATACTGTATTGTGACAGGGATGGCTTTGTGGTGATGTCAGGCCAGAATGCAGGAACCAGACAGAGGCAGTACTGCAGGGCAAAAGACTGCCATTTATTTAAATAACAAAAATAAAATAAATATTTAAATACAAAACACACTGCTCACAGAGCAAAAACAGAAGTCAAACAAAAACAAATCTTGCACACAAACACCATATAGGTCAGGCTGGGCAATTGCCTTTACTGTTCCTGTATCTTAGTTTTAGTTTTACTTTTAAACTTTTTCTCCTCTCTCTCTCTCTCTCTCTCTCTCGTTCACTCCTCCGAACACACACCTGACACACAGAAAGTTGCAGGCTTTTATAGAAGTGACCATCTCCCGACTAGTAACAATTAATCAGTGAATTAACTTGGGAGATGGTCACCTTCTGCACAAGGTTTGTGTGTAGATGGGGCTTCCCTAGCCACGCTGCTAAACAATAACAAACTTACTGCTTTGCTGTCCTACAAATATACATACTAAATACAAAACACAGGGGTGGGGGGTGGAGTACCCCGTTCTAAAATAAACAAACATTTTCTTTAAATAATAAACAATACATTTTAAGTCAAACAATAAAACGCAACACATAAAAACAGCAGGGCTTTGCCCTGCCCCCTTTTCATGTGCAGGGCTCCTAGCCTGGTCACATGTATACAGCAAGCTTGCATTGCAGCAGCACCAACTTAGGCAAAACAAAGTTTTATTTAATTACCATTCCAAACAGGTTATCAATCACTGTCACATTTCACTACTACTAGAAATAGTATTATTAATAATAATAATAATAATAATAATAATAATAATAATAATAATAATAATAATAATAATAATAGGAACTTCCACTTGTCAAGTGACCCCGGAGATTGGTCGTGCCGCCATTATACATCAACAGTAGTTAACATTCAACTTTTTTTTTTTTTTTTGGTCGCCTGGGAATTTAACAAAAAAATTCCAAACAGTAGAGGGGTTTCGAGACATTTCTTTCAATACAGCTTATGCTACAAAATGCTTTGCTGTCGAGATGGCGAATGAAGAAATTAAAGGTTTATAGTGTTAACAAATATTTCAAACATATTCTACCATATCACTTATCTTACACTGTCTTATACATTAGGTATTCAGTACATATTTCACTGAAGCACTACAACCACTATAGGTTACCCCCACCTGCCCCAGGGCATATTATACCCTGCTCCAATGCATGGCAGTGACACTATATAGAGTTGATATGTATAATGATTTGGTAGTGGATTTTAATCCAACAATTTTTATTTAAGTAATATGCATTATACAAATCAAAAAGAACAAATTTTGCATGTGAGTGACACTTATTGTGTGATTTATAGTGTTCACACATTGTCAAACAGTTTCTGATGACAGAGGAAAAAAATGAACCTGAACCTTTGAACCTTTGAAGGTTTAAAACTACCTCTGAATTCCTGGCTAGCGAATGAACCTTCGTACACAGCCCTATAGGTAATTTTGTTTGTTTTTAGGTCTCCTATAATGCACAGGCAAGTCTCAGCCAATCAGTCAATACCCTACATTAAACAAATCAAAACTTTAATTCACCAATCAGGAGGGGCACTGCCATCATAAAGCACTTACAGAGGTAGGCTGTGAACTGTGCATTATATGCACAGTTGCTTAAAATGGAACATTGATTTAACATCTCATCCACAGGATGGAGTAGAAAGCATTTAAGTGACTTGCTCAATTAATAGCAGAGGTGGGATGTGAACCAGGGACCTTCAGGCTATAAGCCTTGGACTTTAACCACTGGACCACACTGACCCCATTCTTAAGAGTTATGCCTAATAGGTCTATTCAATTGATCAATATAAAACTTTCTGGTTTCTAAAATCATAATTAGAGGGCATTGTCTTGGTACCTGTAGTTTAGTGTGTCTGTACAGTGAGTGACTTGTGGTCAACCACAAAATGGTTATGCGGGCTAAAAGGCCTATACGGGTATCAAGGTTATGAAAACCAAACACCATACAGGACATGGGCTCTAACAGTTATGACATCACAGGATGACACTGTTAAAGATAAGGCTGACCCCTGCTGGAGCAATGAGGTAATTGAATATATGCTCTATACTTGTTGTATACTTGTTGCAGAAATGATCATTTTGTACTGGTTAAGACTGTCAGCTATGGGGTTCACTGCCAGTCTCCATTAGTCACGATTGCACTTGTTTTCTTCCAAAACCCTGTCATATTGTCTTTTCATGGCTCCTGAAGAGGAAACTAATAAGATGACATGTTTATAACGTAAAGATGTTTTTGCTGTACTTGCTCTGTAATTATTCTTTGTTCTTGAAAAGGACAAAATGCCTGTAATCAGTCAGCCTGACCCCATCCATCATGATGTTTGGACTGCCGACTTTATTACTGTTTAGAGCTTTGTCGTTTTTAAAAAAAATACATAATTTATGTTTTAGAATACATTTCCTCTTTGTATCCTTCTTTCAAAGCCATTGCTAATGTACAAAAGTGCTACAGCGTGCTTGTGTTTAACAGGTCTCTGCTTATATTAAACAAAGCTTCACAACAGCAGCATCTGTGATCAAACACCTGTTCTGAAAAGTTACATTTTAGCAAGTAAATTATTAAAATCTGCTTTAAATAAAGTTTATTGTTTTAGTTATAGAACACAGAAATGTTTTTTTTTTTTTTTTTTTGTTGTTGTTCATAGTGATACTGTAGAGGTCCAAATGAGTATTTTAAATTGATACTGACAATATCATAAACTGGCCATGAAACAAAAGGGGACATTTTAAAATCTGTAATTGGTAGCCTTGAGTTGCTTTACAAAGTTCCACGGTATGAATAACATATTTTTATTTGGGAATATTTTTTTCTTATCAATATTAATCATTATTGTGGTACAGTGAAAGCTGTGCAAAATGTATCACATTAACAGATTTTATCTTATTTTATATCAGCATGGAGAAATCAAAAATCAATTTGTTCTGTGTTTTACCAATTCTGGTCCATTTTTCAGGTACAGTACTAGTAGAATGAACCCATGCAGTCATGTTAAGCTACTGAATTAAATCTAATTAAATGATTCACCAATATGGTAACAAATAATATGATAACACTTTTAGTTGTCTAATACTAGGTCCAGGACCCTTTATTCTTGCTGTTTATTTTTGAGGAGCACCCAAAAACTTGAATACCTGACTCACCTTTAAGAATAATTATTCTGGGTTTAAAAGGCATGTCATATACAGATAGGCTACAAGAATTGAATCTATTCCATCTTGAACAAAGAAGACTACGCAGCGACCTAATTCAGGCATTCAAAATTCTAAAAGGTATTGACAATGTTAACCCAAGGGACTTTTTCGACCTGAAAAAAGAAACACGGACCAGAGGTCACAAATGGAGATTAGACAAAGGGGCATTCAGAACAGAAAATAGGAGGCACTTTTTTACACAGAGAATCGTGAGGGTCTGGAATCAACTCCCCAGTAATGTTGTTGAAACTGACACCCTGGGATCCTTCAAGAAGCTGCTTGATGAGATTCTGGGATCAATAAGCTACTAACAACCAAACGAGCAAGATGGGCCGAATAGCCTCCTCTCGTTTGTAAACTTTCTTATGTTCTTATGTTCTTAATAACATAATTCTGAACCATTTCGGTTCTACATTGAAGCATCATTAATATCTGTTTGCTGTGCAACAGACTTTCCCTTGGAAAAATAAGTACGGCTGTTTATTTACAGTCATATCAATGAAAATGCTGGGAAGGACAAGTTTCTTAACATTATTGTATTTTGCTCTGCTTCCTTTACATATCACCAGTAATTCTAACTTAAAAAAATCTGCATTTATTTAGTATATAGAAAATCCAGGTTTCACTGATGACATAATTCCAAAGTTCCACTTGGCTCTAGAACTCAAGTTCTGACATACTCAAAATGACACATGGGGGAGTATAATACTTTATTACTGCATGTCAGGTTATAGAGTGGCATTTTGTTTACAGCAGATTAGCTTTCATCTGTACTGCCTGAGAAAGCAATAGATTTCTGGTACAATGACGTGGACACAACATCTTACAGTGTCCCAGCAGTATTGCATTACCTTACCTTCTTCATCTAGTTCTATTTAAACTATGCTTAAATTTTAACAATTAAAACCACCTAATCTACAAACCCTGGATAGCAGCCATTTCTTTTTAGTATACCCTAATAACTCAAAACCTTATAGTGTAGGACATTTTTATATCAAGATAAATTTACATTCAACACAGTCCAAAGAACAGATAACATGCACAATAAAACATTACAAATATGTCACCAATTACTTCACTTGGCCTTCTTCACTGCCTGACACTGTCCACTTTAATTAGCATGCCATTCATTTTAGATATTTTTGTCCCATGTAACTGAAAAATATTTGCACTGTGTATGCACTGTACTATATTTTGCAAAACAGCAGTTTAACTTTTTGTCCATAATCACTTAAATACATGCCCTTATTCTTTAAACTTCCTTTAAAAAAGCAGCAGGATTATAAAAGAGGTTGCTTTGTTTAAACACAAATATGTTAAGAACGACCGTAAATGCTGCTTTATAAAGTATTCAGTGCTTAATTGTCATCTGGCAGTGGGTGTTTTTACATTTTTACTGCGTACGCAGGCATAATCTGCAAGCAATATTTAAGAAGATTTTTCCACTTCTTTTATTGCACAATACAATTAGAATACATATTCGACAAATATTCCAAGTCTCACTCATTTGGAGTGAGACTAACTCCTTTTAGGAACTTTGTGGTCTCAATTGAGCAGTCTCTTTAGCAGAGGAAAACAAATCTACGGTGGCCTAGAAGTGCAAAGAGGGAGGGGACTGAAACAAGGCGGTAACATTGGAAAACGGGCTGGTGACATCTAAAATACTGCTGCCGCATAAAAAAAGGCAGGCAAATCATTTAGAAAGTGCCAGAAGTTACATCTTGTGGTCAATTTTATGCCAGAAAAAGCAAGGTTCTGGTGAATGTCGACATATTTACGAGACACTTAATTGCACCGATAATATTAAAAGTAGGTAGAAAATCATTTGTTTTATACGGCAGTGTTAAACAGATTGCTAGTTTAGTTAAGAAGGCCATATTCATTACAGAATCCATTTCTGAGATATACATATATAAAGTACCAAGATAAATGAGAAATATTGCTGCACAGATAATATTGTGTCACAGACTTGTAAATATGATGACATTCACCAGAACCTTATCATAATATCTGTCATAAAATGTAACATCCGGCATAAAATGTATTTTTTATGCGGCTTCAGTTTTTTATATGTCACCACCCCTTTCTCTGATGTTACCACACTGTGTCAGTCCCCTGGTAACATCAGTGTAGATTTGCTACCTATTTTCACCAGGGCCATGAATTGCATTACAGAGTTTGTTTAGATCAGCCAAACAAACTTACAGTGTATCAATTGCAAACGCGCAGTGAAAAGGAAAACAATGGCACCACTATATGTGCACATTTAAATGACATATTTGGAAGCTGTGAAATTTCAGCTGAAATTAAAATCTATGCATTTGAAAAATAATTCATTATTATTATTATTATTATTATTATTATTATTATTATTATTATTATTATTATTATTATTATTATTATTAATTGATTTATTTTTTAAGGGAATTCTATATTTAAGAGCGCAGATTTTAAAATCAAGTTTCTTACCTCTTATTAGCACAATCAATATATTGTTATATTTTCTGTGGACCCCCATTTTGTTCCTGTGAAGATTTTTTGTTCATTTAACATTTAAAATACAAGCAAAGAACAAGCAGATATTTGAAAGATGGAGCAGTAAATAACTGCCTTTAATAAAAGTTCCATCCTGACACCAAATGGTCCAGGACACAGGAACAACTTTTACTCCTGATTGTCTACCAGAAAGAAAGTGTTTTTTTCATGTTTTTTTCACTTGATAAATGTATATTACACTTAAAAACACTCCTGATAAAATCACAGGGGTTTCTTCACATGCCGATAAACTGAACTCAAACTACCAGTGCAACTGATTTCCACCTCACTTACAACTTTGGGAGATATTTGAACAGTTCCAGATATAATGAACGGTAGCATAATATAGCATACAGAACTAAGCAGTGAATGTGTTTACAGCTTTTTTGTGTTTTTAATTCTTACAATGTGTGTTGTGCATGACTAGTGCAATTTGAGCAACATCTAGTATTGTATTTCGAGTTCCATAGAAAATAGGCATATTTGTTGTCTCAATACTTGAGTTTTAACACTTATTTCCCTTTGAAGCATTTGACGATTTAAAAAACAGCCAAAGAAAGTGGATTATAAAACCTTTTTAGGCACTCCTTAAATAGACAAATGCAGTTCTGACTGAACTACTTTGGTTGCTTTAAAGTCCATATGTCACCTATTTCACATTACACTCTGATTATATTCTATTAAACTATGATAGTGTTCGAAAAATATATTTATATTATTGTCTTAATGTGGTAGACCCTGCCTTGCCTTCTGTAGGCACGAGGGACCTTGAGAGTGTAAGTTCACAGGGCCAACCTCTGGGTTATTCAGTGCTTGTGCGTTCCTCATATGCTGCCGTTCCTTCTCTCTCTCTCGCGATGGCGCTGGTATACATTATCCCATACGTAATGTCTTGATGGTCATCTTCCCTTTCAGGGAATCAGGGTTACGGGAAGTAACCTAATGTTTGTTAGGTTCTAGCAGGTACACATTTTATTATTTCTCTTTTGTAAGACACTGGTTCACAAACAGAAACAGTTTACAAACACACGCAGACCTTTACAAAGACAGCTGTTTATGAAGACAATCATCAAGTGACCATTGATTAATTGTCCCCTGGCAGTTTGAAATGGGTCCTCAAATCAGTTATTCTTCCTCCCCACAATTTCTTTCATTACACACCACACTCCTGCTGTCCTTATTGAAATACAGACTACTCAGAACATCTGAGAAATTCGTAATGATCGCTTTCACAGTCTATCAACTCTCTCAACTGTTCATGGAATGTGTTCCTCTAGTGACACTGCGCCAACTTAGTGCATCTCTGGTGCGTTGCCGGTATTTTCCGGAATTATTGGTAGATTTACATCTCTCAGCCGTGTCACTGGAACATTTTTTAAAGTGGGGGTGCTGAAACCTATTGAACAAAACTGTAACCCCTAGTTATGGTGTAAGCCATGCAAAGTCAGGGGGGTGCTGCTGCACCCCCAGCACCCCTAGTTCCAGCGCCCCTCTCTCAGTGCTTTAAAATTGATCATGGAGATTTGATTTCTTGCTCATTGTGAAAATAAACCAAGTATGAGCCCAAAGCCAAGAAATGATTTTCTATGTGAGATATGGATTTAATAAGTCTTATGATTTCTGACAGTCTCCACTTGCTGGAAACTTTCACAGGCACTTAAAGCAGAACAAATTAACAACAAGTCAACCCCCCCCCCCCCTTAAATATAATGAATCAGCAAGCCTTTTTGTGATTGTGTGATTTACAATGTAACTTTTGTTTTTAATATCCATACTTTTTTTCATAAATAAAAAATAAATACATTTAAACAAAGCATGGCCCCAGGACTCAATTTATCACTGCTGTGCATTAAGTTCTGTGCAGCTGGGTGTCTTTTTGATTGCTGCATTTTGTGTCATTTAAAATGTCTTTGATGATCTCAGACAAGCAATCCACAGTGGAAATTGTATGATTTGCCCTTCTCTTTTTGTCGTCAACCTCCAAAACGGGTGCTACTTGGAAGCAGGTTGTTATTTTATTCAAGGCAAAATGTGGAATAGCATTGTTTATATGTTTCATTGTCTTTGCATGTCATTATGGTGGGCTCTTATTGAGACTCTGCAGTATTTGCAGAAGCTGTTGGCTGTGCCTCCTGGATCAGCAATTGAATTAGCCACCCTAAAAAAAAAGAAAAACTTTACTTTGCTATTTACTTTCAATGTTTAAAGATGAGCTCTTTTAAATTACTTATTTTCAAATGCAATGGAAACTGAAAAATATCAACAGGAATAAAAAGCTATGTATTTTTTATTTGAAAATAAGCCATTTCTAAGAGTTACTCTTAATCATGTTAAATTTTAAGAGCACTTTCTTTTATGAGCTGTTACGTAGATTGTGTAAATTGTAAAAAGGATGTATAACAGAAATGAAAGGAATATTGACCTCAGTGACACTGTAACTATCACTGAGTTAATCATTAAAACTGTAACTAGAGCAAACAGTCTCTGCCAGGTACGGATGATCTAATCTACAGCAGGTATCAAAGTGCTCTTAGCACAGTTGTTCAGATAAGCAAGAATAACAGGTACATTTCAATACCTTATGTGTATTTATCTAATTATTTAACATTTTCATAGCTGTTTGTACGTGTATTGTGTATTATATATTTTTTTACAATGGGCCCTATAACATATATTTAACTCCTTAGTGTATTTAATGTATGTTTTTATTACGATTAAGACTGTTGATGTAAAGCCAAATATCTAAGTTTTTATTTTTTTTATTATTAATGCCCAGAGCTGCATCCATGGAGAAACCAGACCAGGATGACATTTGCCTGAATGTTCTTCTGCTGGGAAGGACTCAGAGTGGGAAAAGTGCAACAGGAAACATTGTCCTGGGAAGCTATGAGTTTGTGAGCCAACTCTCTGCGGGACCTGTGACTCGGGACTGTCAGCTTTGCCAGAGAAACTTTCCCAAGTTCATTCGTCGAAATGGCAGAGAGGTTGCACTACGTGTGAAGGTGCTGGACACTCCAGCATACCCTCATTGCGAGCTCAGCCCAGTGGAGGTCAAGGAGGCTATTCAACGAGCCTTAAAACAAGACTTTGGAGAGGGACTGCATGTGGTTCTGCTTGTGATGAGGGCAGATGTCCCGTTTTGTGAAGAGGACAGTCAATGTATACAACTAGCAGAGGTAAGCCGATCACAGTTATTTACCATGCCTTTGTATATTTAATATAATATACAATGCATTCTAACACTTGAATAGTACTTGGGGGTTAAATTGATGTATTATTGGCATTAGTGGCCACTTACTCACTAACATAACTCAAGAGTCCAGTTTGATTTTTGGCTGTTACCAGACAGGCAGTTTCAAACCAGCACAAACATTGCACTAGAAAATAAAGTGTGATTTGTGCACTTACAACTTTTTGCAAACCCTGCTTTTGACAATTACAGGGCCTCGGTTTTACTTTGTTTGTATTTTATTCATCCCCATTATAGTCAACTGCTACTCAAGAAACACATCTTTCGTCATGATAAGATCCGATAGCAGCATTGAATGTGAGTAGAGCATAAAATGCATCACCTGGCTGTTCCACATCACTAAGGATGACAGGAAAAAGTAATCTATGTATTTGAAGATATTAGAGTCTCGCCAGCCTTAATACATAGGTAGGGCTTCTTATTGTTAGGTAAAAAGTTATTTCTAAATTCGAGTGAAATCTTTTTTAAAAACCGGGTACAATTATTTAATGAAAAAATTGGGTGAAATCGAGTGGATTTAAAAAAATATATATAATCAAGAAAGAATAAATATTCGTGTAGAAATTGGGTTTTATTTAGAAAGAAATAAACAAATGCTTAAGCACAAAATGTTGACAACAAAGTTGTCCTCAACAGTTAAAATCCCGAACGTATGCCAAAATTGTGCAAAGTTACCATATTCGAAACGTCCTTTTGCGCGTCACAATCCATTCTGCACTGTGCAGAAATAAAATGTATGCATCGTGCAAAATGGGGGGGAGTGGACAACAATATGCGTGATCCTTGTATATTTGAAGGTATGTGCCAAGCACAAAACCAAGTTTGTGATGTGCCGAATAAGGATTGTAAAAGGACTGCGTTAACTCCGCGCACACTACCATTCCAGCACTGACTACAAACAGGCAACAATGGGAAACGTGGGCAGCATGCAGCGTGTCCATCGACATGTGGATGTGAATGATGCAAGGCACACCCAGCAAAAACAACCCCAACATAGGCGAAGATATGCTGAAAGGGTGCTGGCGTCGGCACACATGAGGAGCTCAGCAATGAGCAAGTCGTTTCCAGGTATCGTCTCGACCGAGACATGCTGACTCATCTATGTCACATGCTGCATGATGACCTGGCCAGAACAAACCTGTGCAGTCATACCATGGCTGAGCAACTGGAAGTGTCTCTCTGTTTGTGTATCCTGGCTACCGGGACTTTCCAGAAGGTAGCAGGTGATACAGTGGGGATCACCCAGTCAGCCGTGTCCCACCACCTCGACAGGTTCATAACTGCGTTGCTGCAACATGCTGAGGAACCAGAACAAACAGGGAGGAGATAATGTTTTTTTTTTTTTTATGAGGTCGTGCACCTATCGTGCGTGGTAGGTGCAATTAACTGCACCCATCTTGCTGGTCCAGTTGTCCTGTTCTATCAGGATTCTAGTTGTATTCGGAATAGAGGGAAATTTGAACAGCTATTCCATGCCATGTAAACAGGGTATTCCGAATGAATCCATCTGTATTCTGGATACCAGTATTCCAAGAACGTGATACTCACTTAGTATTAGGATACTATCAAAATACTAGCTCTTCTAGACACCTTATTTAAAAAAAAAAACAGTTTTTTTCTAAACACAATAATCAAAATACACAAAAGTAGTCAACTATTTAAAAAATTACAACTCTCAGTCACAAAATCATGCAGTTTACTCTTAAATTGCAATAAAGATATCTGGGTCTGCAGCTTTAGTTTGGACTGGAACTCATTCCAGGACCATGGGGCATAATAAGCAAAGGATCCTTTACCAGCCTCAGTACGCACATTTGGGATTTTAAAATGCAAAAAAAGAATGAGATCTGAGGCTATGTTTACTATGGGAAACTGTAAGGTATTCATTTAAATAAAAGGGTAATTTACATTGAATAGCCTTATATACCAGAATATACCAGCGCTTCAACCTGTGTAAAGCCAAAGAAGTCCAGCCTACAAAATCGTATAATATACAATGATGAGTATTAAATCTTGTATTTGTAATGTAACTCAGTGCTGCATGATAAAGAGTCCAGTTTACCTAAAGTTGATGGTGATGCAACCCTATATACTGCATCACCATAGTCAATTTGTGGAAAAAACATACAAGCAATAAGCCTCTTTTTTAAGTTTTCATAATTATATATATAACATGTTCATATCATAGTGACGTTTATAACGTATTTCCATGCCCAACAGACGAGTGTGGAAACATGCACTCACCTCTGTCCAGCACACTGCCTTCCTTGTTGTGCAGATGCCTGTTATGTTCCTTTAATATGGTCCTATTAGCATATGGTAATGCATCGGTAATTAGAAACATGTGATGCAAATGTATTCTAGGTGGACATTCAATATGCACATAGCGCAATCAAATTTGAATTGGGCGAAGGCCCTAATTCGTCTGAATATACCAATATCTGCGCAATAATTGTGATGCGCTAGTTCCATTAACTGTGTACTGCTGGCTCAAATAGTGTCAGAGTAACAGTCCACTCTGGAGTTGGGTACCTATACAAAGTATAGGGGGGGGGACCGCAGCTCCCCCAACGTTCCCACCCAAGTAGAAGCAGTGCCACATGGAGACCTTGATACCATGTGCAGTGAAATTGCTTAGTGTTTAGGTGTCATTGTAATTGGTAAAGAGAGTATGGCACACCACAGCCAGACACAGATGGAGCCCAGTATGGATCACAGGGAGGGGGATGAATAGTAAGCTGTGCTCAATACACTTCAACGGTTTTCTGATCAACTGCTTCTCTGTGTTATGTTACGATATTGATGATATTTGCATCAATTGCGATGCAATGTTGAACGTACAGTAGTGCAGAACCCTAACCCCCACCGCACACACTGGATAGGCGGATCAGTTATGTGTTTTATCACTGACTATTGTATTGATAAGATGGACAGAGGTAGTGTGTTTACATATACAGCTATATGTGTTCTTCACTGCTCCACAGGCATAATGGCATCCAACGTGTACCATCAAAGTATGGAAATGAAGATTGAGAGAAGGATGAAGAGGGGAGGGGGGTCCTGCCTGTTATCTTTGCTGTGTGTTGTCACACACCTGTAAATTAATAGTATAAATACGTCATACACCCATCTTGTGGCCCATTGCTTTATTTGGTTATTCCATAGGTTGCTGCATATTACGGGTGTAGGGGTGGGCAGCTGAACTTCGGAGAGCCAATCACCGTCAGGGCACTCTTGCTGTGAAAGGCATGCTTACTTTTTCCTACAGCCAGACCGGTGATACGATCAACCAATTGAAGACCTGTATTTTCTCTGCAGCAGTCCATTCATAAGTTAGCTGAGGTGGGACAAACAGTTCTGTTAACTGTAATTTCTGGCTGTTTTTATGCAGTTGTCCAGTCTGCTGAATGTCGATGTTGTTAATTGTTTGAGACCTAATTTATTGAGAAATCATAGTAGGCTACAATTAACATTTTAGGAGCGTATTTAGAATGAATTATTATTCTTACAAAAAAAATGTAATAACAAAAAAAATACATTCTGGTGTCACTCAAAACCTTACAAACTGGGCTTAATCATGATGTTCAAATGGGTGAGCAGAATGAATAACATAACACATTTCTGTGTATTCTGTATATAAAAATGATGTTTACTTTGCAGGTGAATGAACTCATTACATTTACAAATCAGAAGTGTGCTACCACAGTAGACTTTGTCACGGCACGACTTATATAAAAATAAATAATTCAGAAAAAAACAAAAGACAGTATCCAAAGCCTTTTTTTATAAAAAAAAAAAAAAAGACTTCAAAAACATACAGCTATGTCAGATCAGCTGGTCTTTAAAGAAACCTATATAGTATTTCCTTATGATACAATACTGTCCGTGTTCAATAAAACAGTGGTGTTATCAGTTCAATAATTTGAAAACTTGGCGCCTAGCTATGGAGCCAATTGTGTATTCGAATGGTCCGTATGTATGTGTGCAGGATATATGGTGTGGTCTCGTCTGCTGTCATATTGGTACATACTGTCGGGGTAATGCCATTACTAATGGTGACTGTCCATCATTCTGCATTCTCGCTTGGCTGTTGTGTGCAGTGGCTATATTGGTAGTGAATGTGCAGACGGTTATGCAAGGCAAACAAATTTGCGATTTGCTCAAAAAATATATATTGCTGCTATATTGCAATGTCTTATTAACCAGAATCTGAAAAGCCATATGATCACAATGTTTAGATTTTGCTGAAAACCTGATAAAGCCATCTGAAATCTTTTATGAACACAGCTACCCAATTCTGTTTTTATGGTATGTATTTGGAAAAGTATTTTGTTTTTGTTTCTGCAGGAGCTTCTTGATCCAGATTGGAGGAGATACACCCAGATTATCCTCACCCACAAGGACAGCCTTGAAGAAGCTAGATTTAAAAAGGAACATTATATAAACAAGGCCTCTGGAGCCTTCAAATCACTTCTGGAGTCAGTGGAGCACAGGTATCACTTTGTGGACAACACTGCAGACTGGCTCCAAAAAGAAGGCAGACCACTTCTGGAAAAACTAATCTACCTTTCAGGGCAAAATAAATACAAAGGATTTACAGTGAAATAAATCTTAGGTCGGACACCTCTCTTTAACCATAGTCCAAAAACAAGAAAGTGGCTTTGACACCATTATGATGAGGGTGGTGTCAAATTGAATTGTGCATTTTGTTTGTAAATGTGTCCTTTCTAGAATCTTGCATTTATTGGTATGCAAGTCCCCATTTTACTACTGTCCCTTTTCCTATTATCCCGATATGTAAAATCTACATTAAAAAATAAGTACCGTATATGTTTAACACACTCCACTTGAAACAACCCCAGGTGTATGCCAATACAGTATATCATCAGTATCACTGGACCAAGTCTCTTTCTGGTACTAGTACTACATAATACTTCAATAGTTTAGGTTACAGCAAAGCACTGGTATTTTCTAATAACTGCACAATGCAGTTGGTGATGTAAACTGTGGTTGTATGAAGTTATTCATCACAGCATGTGTCTATTGGAAATAATCTGAAGTGGGTTTGGACCAATACTCATTGCTAATTTAAATACTGGATTTAAAAGATGTATGTTTTGCAAGCACATTCTATAGATGTAAAAAAGATACACAAACTGCTGTATGTGAATAATTTAGGACCACTTTCTGGAGATGTTTTTATTACTTTGTTTTTTAAATTAAATTGCTTCTTCAGTTGATTGAGCACCATTCAAGAACTCAGATCCACGGTTCCAGTTTCTCTGCAGTCATACCTATTTATATTGACCCCAGTTAAAACTATTGGATATGAATATCAGCAAAAGCAGAAAAAAAAAAGACAGGTACATTAAAATAAGACTCAGATCAGTGCCAAAAAAAAAAAAAAAGAGCCAGTGAATTCTTAACTAAATGGGTGTAAAAAAGAAAAAAGCGCATAGCACTTCTGTTACACTTCTAAGGTGAAAACATGACTTTGCTATTAACATTAAATATCACAAGTTATTGGAAGACTTATATTCTATACTTTGCATTTGATCTTGCCTTTGATTTTAAAGCCTGCCCCCACGTATGTCAAATTAATTTAGCACACTTAAATTTTTGCATATATCTGGAAAACCGTTTCATAAATTGTGATGAAACTTGGTATAACATCATTTAGCATAAGTTATTGGGGGATATCAAATTGTGGGGATCTACGGAGTTGTCTCTGTCTGTAACACTTGCAATTATACATGTTCAGTACTGGATCTTGTTTGCACTGACACAATTATTACTGTCCCCTTTTCCTGTCTTATTATCTCAATAGTAGCTCTTTAATTCCCATCTTTTCTAAAGTTCCATTACATCTTGTACATTTAAAAAAAGACATGCAGTGTACTTACACCAAGTATGTGTACATTATATGAAGTAGGTATACATTAACCAGTTATATTATCACATTGTTTACCAGGTACTGTGTTTTGATTGAGCAATTAGAAAATATAAATGTAAAAACAACAACTAAAAATTGCAAGCAACCTTATGGCTTCCAATGAGTTATTGTGAAATTTAACCAATCAACATGCTTTTCATTCATTCGTTTCCATTCGGTCAGTTGTAGACATCAGCGCCCATATGGGTTCCTATCTGTGTTCCATAGTAACCATGACCCTATCTACACTCTGTAATGAGTTATACGATAGTTTTACATTTGACCTTAAAGAGAGGTCAAGGTCAATATCAAGGTATATATTTTTTTAGAGCATACATTAATTCCCATAGGCCTCCACTACTCTGAAGTTTCAAGAGTTTTTGTTCAACAGCATTCATTTTAAGCGCAATACATGCAACTAGAGCAATGCTGAAATTTGATTGGTCCATGGCAGCCATTTTTTTTTTTTACTGTAGAAACTTCACACGGGCAAACTTTAAAAGAAAGCCATACTTGGATCATGTATGCTAAGTTTTGCTTCGATCAGATTAGCGGTTTTGGAGAAACGGCAATTGTGTGTTAATTAGGTTATCTAACAAGACCGCCATACCACTGAACCAATCAGCTTCATTTCGAGCAACGTGCAGTTTCAGAGCTCTGCGATAAGTGGTTTCCGACAAGATGTTTGTAAATTGTCCCCATTGGTGTCTACAACTCTGAAATTTGAAAGGTTTCGTGCAATGGTTTTCATTTTATGCAACTTTAAAGGTTCTGTTGGCAGAAAGGAAAATAATCATCATCATCATCATCATCTTAACAACAATAGGCTTCCCAGCCATGACCTTGGAAGCCTACTACTACAAATAATAATAATAATAATAATAATAATAAATAATAATAATAATAATAATAATAATAATAATAATAAAAGCATTTGGATTTTCAAAATCTTTATTGTGCTTGACCTACAGTCATTAACCCCAGTTTGAGGATCCCCTTTATTCTGGCACATCAATTGTTGTTGAAGGTAAAACCTCCCCTTTTTTTTTTTTTTTTTTTTTTTTTTTTTTACTTAATTCCACTGTTGCTCATGGTCTGAGCTTTGCAGACCCCCTTGCCTTTGATTTCAAAGGCTGCCCCCTTGTATGTTGCGACGCACTGGCCATCAGTGCGGAGGTCAGGCTGGATCTGCTCCCAGACCTTCTTCTTGGGGTTCAGTTCCTTGTCAGGTTCACCTATAATATAGAAATAAAACACAGACAAGGGTTATTTTATAAAAAAATAAACCACAGATAAAAGAACTGCATAACTAAGATCTACACCATTGCCAAGTATGTTATACGATTTGCAGCGGGGGGCTTATATTCTTTTGCAATATTTGTTAATTAAAGGCACATTGTTTTTCCTACATAATGGTTGACAGGAACAATCAAGATAAATATCTCGGCAAAAAAAATTATTTCCTCTTCTCTTTTTTCTATATTAGATGCTGAATAACCACTAAAACTAACTTCTCAAAGAGAATTACATTCTTGGTACACACACATATGTATAAAAATATGATACACACTTAAAAAATAGGGCCATCATAATGCATTTGTTTTTTTATTAACATAGCACGAGTTTTTGTATTCTGGAACAGACACATACCAGGAAAGCCCTCAAAGGTGACCCTGTCCCCAGGTACAGCTCCGCTGGGAGGGTCAAGGATCTCCACCTTGTCAGGTGAACTGGCACACATCACCATGGCCTGCGATACTACCCCCCTCATCTTGGCAGCCTTCAGATTGCAAAGGAGTACAGCCATCCTGTTTTGCATCTGTCAAAATATGAAGAAAAACTAATTTTTTATTTAAACTATTTAGAATTCACTGAGGCATATTCATTGATGAAATACAGCCACTAACATGACAATACACATGAAAATTCAAATTTTCCTCAGAAACAGTGTGACAGTATACAGGGAACGTCTGAAACAATGCCAGACATTTATATATATATATATATATATATATAATGTATTTATTTATTTGGTTGGGACCACGTACAATTAAAAACATTCATGATCAAACAAGCGATTGTACATCAGATTGTTCAGAAACTGATAGGGAGATGGAATTTGTGGCCAAATTCGACTTTCCAAATCAACGGTGTGTAGATGATTGTGCATGTGTTGTGTCAGGAAATGCAGAATTTGAAATTGCAGAAATGCAAATGAAAACCAAATATGAAGGATGAAAAAAATGCAATATTTATTTATTTTAGGTCAGATCATCCTCAAAGACCTCATTCCGAAAGGAAATACATAGTTTCTGAATCTCATTAGCTAGTTTATTTTATATGTGTCCATTCAGCAAACATTCTGAATCAGCTGGAGCTACATCTAAGACTTTGGGGTCGTACACTGAAATAACACACAGTGCTGTTATAATTGTGGGTAGCTCCCTTCATTAGTTGTAAATGAGAACAACTCTGTCTTGGTTTTCTTTTCCCCGCAGCCACTTACACACCACATTTATTTTTCACTAAATGCAACATTAACCAAAATAATGCATCAAGGAAACATGCAATGTGAAAGATGTCTACTACACAAAACAAAAGCCGTACAAGTCCCTTATGGAAAATTAGACTGACCACGTTTGTTACAGAGTAGTGTTTCCACACGGAGGTAATATAGCTTACATAACGCTTCACTGGGCATGCTCTGGTACATCTCACAGTACACACGGAAGTCGAGCTTTTTGGCTCAGAAGAGACGCTCCAGTAGAATGACTTTGGACATTGGCAGTGTGGCAATATGCAAAAGTTTGGACTCATATGGATTATTATACAATGACTAAATACATTCGGAACAGCAAGGTGGGATAGTTTATGTTTTATTTTTCATGTAGTGCTGATGTACCCTTTAATACAGTACATTATCAAAATGTATTGGTGCAGAAATCATCTGATCTATGCGCAAGCGGGTATTTCCATATTTGATTAGTGTGGAAATCAGCGTATCTGTGTGGAAGCAGACGGTCATCACTTAATTCAATTAAAAAATTAAATTAAAACTGTTGCTTCAACACTGTTGGTTCAAATTTCAGGGGACATTATTTAACAGTATGTAGAAATTATAGATAGAATGCTGATGGACAACACAGAGAAGACAACACATAGATATTTCTTATCAAAAGTTTTTTTGTTGTTTCTTAGTGTCCACATAATGATTTTTTTTTTTCAATACAACATAGAAAGTACACCCACTTTAAAATTTTCACCCTTTGTTACCTTATAGTCTGGAATTAAAATGCATTAAAAGTTTTTTTTTTTTTTTTTTTTCATCCTACTCCACAACTGCCAAGTGAAATAAATATTCTAGAAATTTGTAGAAAATTAATTAAAAATAAAAATGTAAATAGCTTGGTTGGATAACAGTCCACCCCCCTTGTAATAGCAATCCTAAATTAGCTCAGGTGTAACCACTCGCCTTCAAACTATCACACATCAAGTTAAGTGGCCTCCACCTGTGTTACATTGTAGTGATTCACATGATTTCAGGATAAATTCAGCAGTTCCTGTAGGTTCCCTCTGCTGGGTAGTGCATTTCAAAGCAAAGACTCAATCATGAGCACCAAGGTGCTTTCAAAAGAACTCCGGGACAAAGTTGTTGAAAGGCACAGATCAGGGGATGGGTATAAAAAAAATATCAAAGGCCTTGAATATCCCTTGGAGCATGATCAAGACGATTATTAAGAAGAAGAAGGCGTATGGCACCACCAAGACCCTGCCTAGATCAGGCCGTCCCTCCAAACTGGATGACCGAGCAGAGGAGACTGATCAGAGAGGCTACCAAGAGGCCAATGGAAACTTTGCAAGAGCTACAGGCTTTTATGGTCAAGACTGGTCAAAGTGTGCATGTGACAACAATATCCCAGGCACTCCAAATATGCCCTGTAAGGTAGGGTAGCAAGAAGGAAGCCATTACGTATGAAAGCCCAACCTGAATCACGTTTGAAGTACGCAAAAAAAAAAAAAAAAAAAAAAAAAAAACTCAGGAGATTCTGTAGCCATGTGTCAAAAAGTTTTGTGGTCTGACGAAACTAAAATGGACTTTTTGGCCTAAATGCAAAGCATTATGTTTTGTGTAAACCCAACACAGGGCATCACCCAAAGAACACCATCCCGACTGTGAAGCATGGTGGTGGCAGCATCTTGTTATGGGGATGTTTCTCATTGGCAGTGACTGTGGCACTTGTCAGGACAGAAGGAAAAATGAATGGTGTAAAGTACAGAGATATCCTTGAGGAAAACCTGCTGCCCTCTGCAAGAAAGCTGAAACTGGGACAGAAGTTCACCTTTCAGCATAACAATGACCCAAAGCACACAGCCAAAGCTACACTGGAGTGGCTAAGGAACAAAAAGGTTAATGTCCTTGAGTGGCTCAGTCAGTCAGTTTTAATACATATTCTTTTCTCACTAAAAACGTTTTTCCCCTTAACAGTGTGGAGTATGGTGTGTAGATAAGTGCAAAAAATACTCATTTAAATGCATGAAACGCTGAGGCACTGACACAACAAAATGTGAAAAAAGTTCAAGGGGGTGTAGACTTTCTATAGGCACTGTATATATATATATATATATATATATATATATATATATATATATATATATATATATATATATATATATATATTTGGGGGTGGACAGTAGGTAGTGCTCTCTGCCTCTGCTGCTTCTTAACTGCCAGTTTGTTCACTCTAACCCCTATGACCTTCCCTGCTATCCCAGTCCTCCTCTACTCTCGCAAAACCTCTCATCAGCACTGCACTAACCCTTTCAACCTAATCTCTACCCATCCATCCCCCCATCATCTGCTCCTTCCTCCCGCTCTCTCTCTGGTGCCCTCTGCAGCAAGGCTGACTTCCTCTGCCTACACCTCTCAACTCTCTCTTGACTTTCTGGCCCTGACAGCAACACAGATAACCCCCAAGAACACTGCTAACCCAGGTACTCTCTCCTCTTTCACTCTCCCCGGTGTGGGAACTGGATTCTTACTTTCTCCATCATGGAACGTCGATAGACCCCCGCTCTCTCCTCCATCTCTGTCAGCACTTTTGTGTTTCACACAGTCAAATAGCATTCTCCCTGCCATCTGCTTCTTATTGTTCTTTATTGCTCCCCTGGTGCCCCAGCTCACTTCCTTGATGAGCTTGACTTCTTTCTCTCTTCTACCACCACCTTTACTGCTATCATTGTTAGGTGACTAACATTCATCTCTCCAACTCAACTCATTCTGCTGGCTTCCTCCCTCTTCTTGACTCTCTCTCCAACTCTCCCCCTCACCTTACAAAGCTGGCCACCAGCCGGACCTGATTTTCTTCAGAAACTGCTATCCTCTTTCACCTACTATCACCCCCTCTCAGACCACTTCATTTCCTTTTCACTTCCTCTCCCATCCACTACCTTTTACACTCCCCCTATTGACTCTCTCTCTGCTTTCAGCAGACTTTGCATCCATGACTCTCTCTACTTCTCTTACCAAGATAGAAGATGTAACATACTGGTTAATTATCAAACATCTAAAAGCCGTAATAAAAGCAAAAGGGGGACACTCAAAATACTAAAGGAGTGCCAATACTTTCATCATATCTTTTTTTTATAAACATGTGTTACACTTCTATTGTGTAGTTAAAGTTCATGAAATGCGTATCCACAATCCGTTCCCTTGAATTATGGTCTATTAAGCTTGGGGTGCTGTGGCAGGGCGATTGCCCTGCACAGTGGTAAGTTAGTGTTGGTGTGATTTATGTGGGAATGGGTTTATTGTGTATTGTTTTGGAGTTGATTAGTTTGATTGTATTATTGTTTACAGATGGGCGCTCGATTGAGACTTGCTGCCTGCCATGCTTGTTTGAGGGGAAGGGCAGCAAGTGATTGGCTGTGCTGGTCTTCAATCAGCAGGTGGGCAGGTCTCGACCGAGTGTCCGTCAGTTTAAAAACATCCGCGGGAGATAGCTCGGGGCTGCTGCAAGACCTGCCGTTTTCACGGCACCTTTTGATTTTAGTTTGTGGTATTGTGTTTTATTTTGCACTTTTTGTACAGCTTGATGTACTAGTCCTCTGTGCGTTACCATTGCTGGTAACGTCACCTGACCACCTTTATTTTACTTTCGTTTGCTGTTTGTGTGTGAATAAAACCTGCGTGCCTGTGCCGGCGTTTCAACACCACGTCTGTCTCTCTGTATGCTTGAACTGCGGCTACCCACACGTGTGACACGAGTAAGACCCTGTCACAGGTGCCAATACATTTGTCTGTGACTTTCTGTGTGTGCGTAACTATATCTAAGGGATGGGACGAATACAGCGGTACCGAATCATTTTCCTTTAAGGTCTCATTGAACCGGCACATTTCAATTGAAAGCCGGTTAAACTTTTAAATCACACAGTTAGCTTGTGCTCTGTGTATAATCTCCAAAGTGGCGCACTGATTAGACAGTGCATCAATGTCAAGGGTTGAGGCATTCACCATTCTTTTCATTTTTTTCTGTGGGATTCAAAAGACTTTTTATTTTCCGCATACCTTTAAATAAATGTGTATTAAACAGAGTTTTCCAACTCTGTTAAGTACTTAATACCGTTAAGTATCATTATTAATTATATTAATAATGATACTTAGCAGTGAGAATAACAATACACCGGTTTACCTAACTTGAAGACAAAACAAAATGTTGGTCTTCCATCCAAAAAGGAAAAGTGTTTTATATAAAATCGGTACCCAAATAGCTGAAGTCAGCAACAAATTTTGTGTTTCTTTAATAGTGCAAAAACAAATTCTGTATCTAAATGTTTCAGACCAGACTGTTGGCTCATGATCTGGATTGTTTAATAAACTTTGTTTCTTATACTTTACCTATACAGTATTATAAAATGAATTCCACACATGATCAGTGTCTCCTGGTGGGATTTATCATTAATAAGCGCATCAATTTGCGCTTATTAAAACTAGATCTTAGGAAGGCATCTACAAATATAATATACATGGCTACTACTACTAATCCTCAAAACAGTTCTGGAGTGAAGATTCTTCTGGATCACCTCCAACATGGCTTCATTTCTGAAGTGGCAGTGACTTAAAAAGGCTCCCCTATACACTGTGTGTCCCAAAACCAGCATGTCATCGTAATTGCAAAATTTTGTGTGGTGCATGGTCCGGGAAAACACACAGCCTGTGTAAATGTGTGGTTTCTGGGCTGGGAACGCCAGAGGGAAGCAAGGGATTTTCCTATGTTCTTTTCATCCATAAACCACAGCCTTCCTGCAGTGTGGTCCACAGTAATGCAATAAGAAATGGAGGAATGAGTCGATTGGACGCTGCCATCTGGGGGCTTTTATCACCTCAGGGCTTGTAATTTACAATGGCTTGTATGTGTGAACAGAGACAAACCAAATCAAAGATCAAGTCCAGTGGACTGTGGCACATAAGCAATTACGGGACAATGAATATTAGAAGACTTTACTTCTAGTGCAAGTCAGCGGCTGTTAATGAGCGTGTTTGGGAGGGGTGGGGATGCAGAATAGTAGTTAGAATGACTATTACAGGGAGATCTGTCCATTAAGAACTCACCTTCAGCCTTGAAAACACTGTGACATCAGTAGGGCTGTCAATTAATCACAGTTAAATTTCTTTGGAGATTACTTTTTTTAACGTGTTAAATCGCACTCCTCTGTCTTGACCCTCTTAGCATTCCGTAATTCATTCCCTGCGACACCATTTTAATATACGGTACTACAGCGCATGCAGCAGTGTTTGCATAGAAAGTTATAGTCCATGAGCCAAAACTCAGTAAGCAATTAGTATTTTTGGCAGAATTTTGTTCCTTAACCCTTTGCGGCCCTATGTTGGACCCTGTCCGACATCATCAAAAAGATGTAAAGCACAGGTCTCTAGTAGTTTTTTCTCCGGAAAAAGCCGAGAATACCTTTTAAATGGCCAAGTGAGACCGATAGGAGCCGGAAAAAAAAGAGGTTGTTTCATAGCCCCATGCACTACATAGAGAACATGGACATAAACAAAGGAGGCCGCTGCTTCTGCATCTAGCGCTCAAAGAATATCACAGACATTTGCAGAGCTTTTTGAGATGTTATAGTAATAACATAATGACTTGGATCACATTATTGAGGAGTTTGGTGATAAAACGAGTGATCAGGAGATGATTTACCAGTATGCATGTATTTAAAGAGGTATGTGAAAAATACAGCGAACAAGGGGTGGGGCTTGGCTGGAGATACAGTACTGAGTGTCCTTTTACGATTCAGTGCCTTTTAAACCGGCTTTACTCTGAAAAAAAATAAAATAAAATTTAAACAACGTGTGTGAAAATACGTTGGACCTGATGCGCCTGACAAGTGCTGAATAAATTGACTTCTTAAGGGTTAATAGTGTGTCTAGATTCCATTTCTGCCTGTTGTTAAGCTGAATAATTGTCTGTGAAATGTAGTCATTGCAGTTTAATAAGTAGTTTCCTGTGAAAGTTCACATTTCTGAAAGAAAATAGCTAGTTAACCCCTCACCAGGACCTGCAGTTTGCAGCATGGTGAAGAGAAGAGAGTGTGTGGAAGTGCTGAGAGCTGTGAGGAGAAAGAGAATATGAACGAATGCCACCAGCCAGCAAACAAGGTACTCGTTGATATAAAAGCAATAATTTGTTAGTTACCTGTTTTGTTTGGCCAACGTGTCTTTTTCCTTGTGTTTTTGTTTAAATTGTTTATTTTTGTTTAATAAAACGCTGAATGCCATAGAGTCTCATTTTCACCCACCAGTACTGCCTGTCTGTGTGTTTCTTCCATGTCTGACGTAGCCACCAAATTCACAGGTGTATACAGGGAATTGCATTGACTTGGATCTAGGTGCTTAAAATATCTCCTGTCACAATCCGAACTGGTTCTTAATGGTTTGATAATGAGTTACTCACTACACAAGATTCTTATCTACTACATTAATATTATATTACTAAAATTAGGTAGCTTTGTTCTAATATAAAAGTTATTTGATTTTGTTTAAAAACAAATCTCCCAATTGAGAGTACAGGGAGCAACCCCCAGTGCAGTGGGCAAATTACACTGCATATGTTTACAAGGATTGTTGGCACCCAGAATAAAACTTTCTTACTCTAGAATTGTTAAATCATCATACTGTCATCGCATTCCAAGTGTGGAGCGCCTGGAGGGGGTAGACCAGTGCCACTTTGGTATGATTAACATCGTTCAATTTGTCACTTGAACTTGATGCAATTTGACACATGGCGCAATCATCATCTTACTGAGACAGAAACACACTTCTTTCTCTCCTGTAATCCTTAATATACAACTTCAAAACAAATAAATGAAACTATCATGAAAGAGTAAACCGAAACATTTTCTTCCAGTGTAAACTCTGGGAGTGTGCACGCACCTGTTCTATGGGCACATGTTTCACTAGGCCGCTGACGACAGTCCTGAGAGTTGCTTCTCCCACATCTACCTCTTCCACATACAGAGAATCAGCATCAGGATGTTTCTTCGCCGTCATGATCCTGCCAACACGCAGGTCAAGCCGAGTTACGTCAACTGGCTTGGAGTCATCCTCCCCCCCTATAGACTTCTTGTTTTCTCCTGCAAAACAATAGGGAAATAAAATGTAGTTAAAACAAAAGGTGACTGATCAAGTCCAATTTATGTGAGATGTACAAAGGAAGTACATGTTTTTTGTGCTGCTTTGTCTACTGTGACATTTTGTACACGTGAGGCAATGAAATATATGTTGTATATGTCTTACAACAATGAATTCATTAAGGACATTCCCCCTGAACAAAATGAGGTAGCACAACACTTTTTATTCATTATTATTACATTTATATATTAGGGGTGTAAATCATTTAGAGTTTAAACATCAGTAAATTGTCAAATGTTTTTAAATTTTGCTTAATTGTTTAAACTGTCAAAAATGTGCAGGTCAAATTTTAAGAAGCGGGTGTCTGCAAATAACGGCTACTCATTTTTTAGTTTTATTTTTTTGAAAAATGCAACCACATACCAGAAAAACAAATATATACATATATATTATTCAAAATCATTATTAATTGTCTTGTAAATGCTGTATTACAAAATTATAACAAAATGTTCAGATCAGCTAAATAACTCTGAAAAGTCTTCACGGTTGCCATAAATAATTTTTCTGGATTGAAAGCTCTTAAATGTACTTGTGTGTGAACTGTAAAGGAATACTTGAACATCGAAAACATTGCAGCTGATGCCTTTCAAATACTGTTCCACACAAAAGTTAACCAGGTAAGTAATTTATTTCAAAGACCCCTAACAATCCAATTAATATATACATATTTTAAAGGTCCATTTAATTGCTGTCAACTACTTTTCTGTATGTCCAACTACTGAAACATACAGAAATATCTGAAAGTGAAAGTAAGTTTACAAAAGCTCCCTTATTTTGAAAACTAAATGTTGACAGGTATGTGAACCCACTTTCGCAGTTGAGAAGAGTTTCCACTGCGAGTATTTTTTGGTTTAGTTTTCCTGCACTGAATCAAGCTAATGTACGCAACGACCATCTCTAATGCTGCCATGCTGACCACCCCTAAGTCACATGAACGGGACCTAAATGACTTCGAGTTATTTGGTTTAAACACCAATATTAGTAGCCGGACAACCAAGAAGCTGGGAGGCAAGTGGCAAGTTTGCCTGCTCGTATGGAGGTGCAAGACTTTTTGACTTTTAACTTTTTGGGAGAGAGCTCATAAAAAACTATTAAAACCAGTCCTGGTGTCCTGCCTTCTCTGCCCCGCTGCTGGAAACCCAGCACAATTGCTACATTGTCAGAAGTGAAGGCAGGCAGGTACCCTGGCAGGCACTTGGAAGCTGGCAGGGGCGAGTGGAGAAATGCACAACTAGACTCATCCAAATAATTGGCATAGGCAAAACTAGATTGATGTTGAAGATTTGGACGAAACTAGCTCTGGGCCTATCTAAATTCGCCTGATTGGACACGGTCGAGTGCCGAAAAAAGTGGTAACTTTGGGATTCGCACAGAAGCCCTTGGCAAAACTGGACTGCCTTGAGTGAAACTAGACTTGACAGACCGCCAGGTTTCACCCTTAACACACACAAATACATTGATTTGTTGTGAATGAAACATTTTTGTTCTATTATTGTTCTCACTATTATTGTTCAATAAACATTGCTTATTTTGTTGACATTAGTCTTTTTTCCTGTATCTTTAACCCTACATTCACAAATATATGTCCTACTGCTGATTAGCTTAGATTAGTTATCGTACAATGAAAACAATTATGCCATGTACAGAGTACTGGGGTGAGAATTAGCCTAGGGTAAAAATTATCCTGTAACACCGGCACTGCTGCTGACAGTGCTGAGCCACTGAATACCCAGTGCCAAGTGGCTTATGATAGTGTGTGCTGGCATTGAGATTTAAATACATTACCTTTATAGTAAATACAAATACATAACATGTGGTTATGTTATTTAATCACAATAGAACCGCATGCATATGTATGTGGGTGTGTATGTCAATTAATACATAATACCTCTAGCTCTGACATTATTGAAAACTGCAAACTAAATTTGAACAGATTGTGACTTGTTTGTATACTACAGCATAAAACACGGCAGGCAGAAAGTTTATTAATGAATATGCACCCTCAAAATGAGACTGAGCCAGCTGTGAGGTGGAGAAAGGGGAGATGGTGGCAGAGTGAAGAAAGATGACAGTGTAAACTAAACTATCACTTGCCACTTTTACCAGCTCACACTGAAAATTAAAAAAATAAAATAACATAAGGAAACTGCGAAACAAATGTGTGACAGCATTGTATCCACATTTTAAAAAGTCAATCTACCTACCCTATTTTTGTTCCACCAGCATAACCAGAACCACTTATACATATACATACTATATATATATATATATATATATATATATATATATATATATATATATATATATATATATATATATTAGTTAATTTGGCCTAAACCGGATGCAGCTAGAAAAGATTGAAAGGTTTGCAGCTAGAAAAGATTGAATCAAAAGAGTACTTTTGTTTTTCCAAATCTTTTTGTGTATGCATATGTAAATATACAAAAATTGTCACTGCAGTATTTAAAAATTTGACAAAAAATAAATATATACATGCACGATTATTATGATCCAACACATGACTGCATGAACTCTAACAGTCTGATACAGTCTGTAGCTTGTGCACTCATTTTTGTATTTACAAAGTTTGTACAAAGAAGGTATCCAACTTGTCTGACATCTGGACCACATAAATACAAATAATTTCAATCAATGAAAACATCAGTATTTGTTGTTGCCAGGAACACACAAGGCTTGATTACACATGTCTTTCTTTAAAATTTAAAAACAAACAAACAAACAAATAAATAAATAAACACTCCAACAAACCAATCCATTACAGCAATAAATGTTGAGCATTACAACTTTTCCTTACTGGAAAGAAAATGTCAAACCATAATTTGGCTGCCATTTCCAACATGCCAGTTTGTCTTGCAACCAAAAGTAAATGCTGCATTCACCCAACACCTAAATAACTGGGGTATGTCACCCCTACATCTACATAAGTGTTTATTCAATTGTTGTGTGGACCTTTACCACCAGTGATACTATCACAGGGTAAATGGTGGAGGGTGGTATCGCTTATACTTGTTTTTTCCTTCACAACGAGTTCTGGGCCAGCTCCCTACTGTGATTGATTGCGAATGCACACTAACTGGTCGAGAAGTGAATAAATGTAATACGATATCTAAAAGGGCCCTTTCAGATTTTAAGACAGTTACTTGAAATTACATAAACTTATGTATTCTATAATTTATTTCCGTATACAGTAGTCTCACCCCTCGAGAAGCAAGCAAAGTGTTCTTCTAGCCGAAGTGTTCTTTAAGTGGAGTTAGCCACCAGGCATAATAGGAAACAATCAAATCAATAAATAAATACATACGTATTACTTGTCATGGCGCATACGCACCAACATATGAAATTAACTGAATAAGTAAAAGAAAAGCAATAAGCAAGTGTGTATTAATAAACTATAATAATAAAGTAACAGACAACTAACATTAATAAACTGTCAAACTAAATTAACACAGCACCCCTACACATGTTAAATGCAACAGCAACAACACATGCACATTATTTAACAGAATGGGGAAGCAACTCACTAGAACAGAAAACACCAAATTGCTCAGCGGCTTGTGTCTGATTCAGGCTTTTTTTTTTAAAGAGCGCAAACAATTTCCAACTTTATGCAGCAAGAGAAACAGCAGCGCATTTCCCTGTTTATTTACATGGCATGTAGAAGCGATGAGGTGCACTTGCAGAAATCAGAATACAAAGCAAGTCCATGATATATGACTGCGGTTCTGTAACAATTTAATAAACCAATCAGGCTCCCTCAAGACACTCTCGCGATGACAAGTCGCTTTTGAAAAGACTAAATAAACCATTTTAATTTTAATTATAGTTTGGTGATGATAAGTTATCAGGTTACAAAACAGTAATATATCCAATTTGAACAAATTACCAATCGGTGTCAAAAAGGTGTTCTTTTAAGCAAAGTTCCTGTTCCTTTAGCCGGGTCATTTACATGGGGGAAAATATCTGTTTTACTCACAAGGGTGTTCCCTTAGGCAAAGTGTTCTCTTAGGAGGTATTCCCATATGCAGTACTGTACTATAATAAGAGTGCTGTATCAGCAATGGAAAGTTTGATAAACACAAACTTAATTACTTAAAGAAACAAAAAGCCTGGCAGATCTCCATGTCTGAAATTAACTTGCGCGACCGTGTAATTAAAAAAAAAAAAAAAAAAAAAAAAAACGTAAAAAAATTAAAAAAAAAAAAAAAAAAAAAAAAAGTACTATAACATGTTTAGTTTCCAGGCCTTTCACCTGCTCTCCTTTGAAATACATTTATTGCATCATTTAAAAAAGACTCAACTTCTGAATTTGTGTTCTCCCACACAAACTGATGTTATTTTGTTGCCTCCACTTCAAAGTGCAAGGTAAAGTTCAGTACCTTTCTTCTTCTTCTTGTCCTCATTCTCTTTCTGAGCCTTTTCTTTGTTGGCCAGTACTGCTGGAGCTGCGGAGGTAGCTGGTTTCACAGTTTCGGAGACAAGCACTTTGGAACTGGACTGGACAGCAGCCGCTGTAGGAACTGCAATCTGTTTAACTAAAGGTTGAACACAGTTATATGTCACACAATGAAATACGTTTTGCAGCAGTGTCAATGTAAGGGTTTGTACAGTATGTTACTGTATATTAAAAGCTAATTTCTAAAAAAAAAAAAAACTAAAAGGACAATAATATGAATTGTGTATTATTTATGTATTGAGGATAGGGCATGAAATATCTAAACAAATATTGTTAATTAAAATAATTAATTAGTTTGAACGGGGGGTAAATAAAGAACAAATATCCTGGTCATTTTACATTGGTAGTAAATGAACATCTGGGTTGCAACTGCAAATGAGAAATACTGCTTAATAAAATGTTCTTTAACTTTTTTTTTTTTTTTTTTTTTAAATGGAGAGGGCGTTCCACGGAGAAGTTATTTCAGACATTAATAAAATACATATACGACTTTTTGGCAGGTAGATCTATTTCACAAGAGTGGAAAGTTTTCAATATATCTTTGGTATACCTATGTACTGAAATATAAATAATTTGTGAAAAACACAAAAATGATTTATTTCTGTGCATTAAACATCAAATAATACTTGTTTTAAAAAGCTGAATTTGTCCCTGCACTTTTACTTTACTGCAGAAAACATTTCGTACAGCAATGCAAATACAGCATGTGTACCCCTTTACATATGGCTATATGTAAAGTCTGAAGTAATCACAGATGCCTTAGTACCTCCATTACTTTTTTCTTTCTCGATCAGCTGTTTTTTCAGTTCCTCAACATCCTTTTTCAGTTTAGCATTTTCCACTCTAAGTTTTTTTTCCTCTCGAATGGAGGCCTGCAAGACTAAATGGACAAAAACAAGTTATTTTGCACGTATTGATTGTACAGTAGAACCTTAAAGTGATTACAATCTGAAAAATGGGAGTTCTTAATACATAAAAAAAAAAGTTAGAAACTCATATCATTAGAGAAAAATAAGTCTGGAAAGGTATGCACAACGGGTAAAACAGAACCAGTGTCTATTTCATCAGCCAGGAGCAATATGGATCATCTGCATTATCAGTGCATTGACTGCAAATTGATTTTTTTCAAGTAAGGATTTGTGTGACAAATATGACCGGCCTCAAGATGCTAAACCAAAAAAAAGTGTCAGTAACTGTACATTACAAAAACACAGTAGTAGTAATTACATACAAATATATATACACACACACACAACTCGCTTAAAGCAACTGTTTTAATACACAGTGATGTATTGCCTGTTATTGAGAAACTACTCACTCCTAACAGACAACTCAATAACTGCTAACACACCGTGCAGGGCACCACGAGAGAGCGCTCTGCTATTGAGCGCAGGGCTGTACTGCAAGACCACGAACAATAAGTCTACTTCAATGTAATTTGTGTTAATAATCATTCGCCATTTCCATATTTGGCAATGATCAATCTTGTATAAGAAATGCCAGGATCTGAATCACTTAAATGCATGTTAAAATACTATCAGATGGGTGTGATATATTTTAGCAGATTCCAAGATCTTTTTTTTCTTTTTCTGAAGTGAAAATGAAAAAAAAAAAAAAAACATTAACTGTTAACAGACCCATATTTCTACTAAGGTGCCCTACAAATCACACAATTTAATAATCCACATGGTATTCTTACTGGCTTTTTCCTTCAGCAGGAGAACTTGCTGCTTCAGGTATTCAATAATCTCGTCAGCTTCCATGGTCCTTTGCTCCAACCTGTTCAGCACGGGGTTATTAGCGGACATCTTTATTAATGAGCGTGCTAAAAACCTGAAAGAACAGAAATCCAGTTATCTGATGACAATCCCCCTTGTTGTAAGATGTTATTATGCATGAGAAAAACCAAGAGATCTGCACAACTATTCTAAAGGGATGGCACATATTGTCACCCAGTGAGAGAACAACAACATTGTTTTACAAGGACAGTATTATTTTTCTTTGGAAACAAATGAAGGTCTTATGACATGAACTTTGCAGAAACAGCTGGTTACCAGTCTCCACTATTGTTTTACTTGGGATTTGGCAAGATTCCCTTTCTGACAAAGGAAGAAAAGGATTTTACACGGAAAAATAAAGACTAAATAGAAAGTCAAGTCTAGGGTGGTGCTGGAAAACAATTGGCACTAGATAAAAAAATAAAGCTCACATGAAGAAATTAGAAACATCAAAAGGGTTGGAGTTGGAGAAATACCATGGATCAAAGCATTCCATTTGATGCTCACGATGAATTCAAACAGGCCTGCGGACAAGTACTATAGTGCTTCTACTGTGACTGTATTTTGCAGATTATTATGGTAGAAATTAATAAGTAAATCCTTATTTAATATTTTGGTGCTTGTTAATTTAGCGCTCATGAAAAGGTGAGTGACAATAGAAAAGGCTACATCAAGACACGGTGCTAGCAGATGCCAAGAAAGGTTTCACGTACAGCTCTATGAAAGCACCTTAATCCAGACCTGAACAACCCCGGGGCCTTGCAAAAACAGACTGCCCATTACTACCAAATTAGGTGCAATAGTTGTTTTTTTGTATGGATTAATGTCCACTGCACAGGGAATAATAAACTGAAAACTAAATTTATGCTGAGCTGAATCTGAGCTGAATGAAAATCCTTATGATTCTCAATGTGTCTGTTTCTATACCACTCACTTTCAATAACATTGTTAGTTTGCCTTGTATCATTATAGAATATTGGATTTGCAGGATTAAACACTTCTCTGAACTGGACTTAATTTTTTTTTTTTCTTAAAGTGTCCAGC